>NW_007258144.1:265328-279610 GCF_000164805.1 Carlito syrichta | reverse complement strand
ATTCACTCACCTCGGCCTCCCAAAGCGCGGGATTACAGGCTGAGCCACCGAGCCGGGCCCTTTTGTTATTATTGACCCAGAAAGATACTGACCACAGCTGATGAAGTAGCCCCGACAAGAATTAAGAATGCCAAGGACAGAGTAACTGTGCTGGGATGTACTAATGTAGCAGGCACGCATAAGTGTAAACTTGTGTGATAGGCAAAAATTTGAGTCCTCACCATTTTCAAGGATTGAATTTTTTTTTGAGTTGGAGTCTCACTCTTTCGCTCAGACTGGAGTGCAGGGGCCCCTCCCAGCCACCACAGCCTCAACCTGTTGGGCTCCGGCGATCCTTCCGCCTCAGCCTTTCAAGTAGCTGGAACTACAGGCGCGCGCTGCCACCGTCTGGCTAGTTTTTTATTTATTGTAGAGACGAGGTCTTGCCAAGTTGCCCTGGCGTGTCTCGAACCAGGCAGTCCTCTCGCCTCGACCTCCCAAAGTGCTAAGATTACAGACTGAGCCACCAAGCCCAGCCAGGAGTGAATTTTTTACCAGTTCATTTTCATGCTGACAAAAAGGCATGGATCACCAAGGATATCTTTTCTGACTGGTTTCACAAATATTTTGTACCAGAGGCTCATGCCGACCGACTACAGGGAAGCTTGACTAGATGAAGACTGCAAGATTTTGTTATTTCTTGACAGCTGTTCTGTTTATCCTCCAGCTGAAATTGTCATAAAAAATGTTTGTGCCATTTACTTTACTCTAAATGTGACTTCATTAATTCAACCATATGTCCAAGGTGTCCTTAGGTCAATGAAGAGCAAATATATAAAGACACTTTCTTAAATAGCCTGTTAGCAGCAGTGAACAGAGGCATGGGTGTGGAAGATTTTCAAAAGGAGTTTAGCATGAAGCATGCCATATATGTTGTCCAACACTTAAGACACAATGACTAAAGATAGTTGTGCATGCCTGGTAAACTGTCTGGCCTGTGACTATGTTCAGTGACACGATGAACAAGTTGGTGACTTGAAGGAGTTTGTCAAGTGAGAAAAAATGATATCCGACCTCTTTTTCATATGCAAAAACAAATGTCTTCAGAGTCCATTAGTAAACTGGAAGAAGTGGATATTGAAGAAGTTTTTAATATCAGGGTGGTAATGAGGCTGCAGTTATTCATTGACCAATGTTTAAACAGCTGAAATAGTTCTGAATTAAAGTGGTTGTGATAACAGTGACCATGAAGATAATGTTAGCATTGCAGAAAAAGTACCCATAGACAGACATGTTGAAAATATGTGACTTATTGAAGGATTTGAGCAGCATGCATTCATAATAGAACAAGAAATTGTGTCAGTCTGTAAAATGAGAGAGAGATTTATAAGACAAAAACCATTGTTGAAGAGGTAATGACTGTAGGAAACATTTGAAAAACCATGGAGCAGAATGCTCCTTCATCCCTAGATGATCCACATCCTGGTCTCTCAACTGCTTTTGATGTTTTTTCTCACCTAAAAAAACAAACACTATGTAATCTTTTAATCAAAACACAGCATCATAGGTAGAGAATGAAGCCTGAAGCCTGTGGTTTGTTCTTGCTGTCGTTTAACAGCTGTTACAGGTGTTCTGATGTGGCTACCGTGCTGTGTAGTTACTCTGAATACATCATTTTTCACTGTGTTAATATGTGTCTTCTTTTTCCCTATTAAGTACTTAAGTATGAATAAGTGCAAAAAGATGATTGCTTATCAATAGCATGTAAGTTCAGAGTCGAGAATGATGATTGATAACTAAGCAGATTGTTCACATGGGTGGCTGAGATAGTGACACCTTTGCTTTCTAATAAATAGTTTAGTGTACGTAAACTTTGCACAAATTATTTATACAATCTTGTATAAAATTACCTTCAGGATATGTGTATAAGGTGTATGTGAAACAAATGAATTTCATATTTAGACTTAGGTTCCTTCCCCAAGTTATCTCATTACATGTATGCAAATATTTCAGAATTTGAAACCTGAAACACTTAAGGTCCCAAGCATTTTGGACAAGATATATATATATATATATATATATATATATATTTTTTTTTTTTTTTTTTTTTTTTTTTTTAAATAAAAGAGGTCCTGTTTTAGAGACTTTCCATATAAACAATTCAAACAATCCAGTATCCAATAATAACATAGGAAGTTAAATTGGAAGGAAACATTGCTATGAACAGGCGCAGTTAATCCTAACTGCAAAAAGGTAAACAGAAAAGGTATAAAGAAAGATTAGGAAACTGAAAATGTGACACTGTCAAGTATTTAATTAGAAATGGCCTCTGGAAGCCGGGCTCGGTGGCTCAGCCTGTAATCCCACGCTTTGGGAGGCTGAGGTGAGCGGATTGCCTGAGCCTGCAGGTTCAAGACCCGGCTGGGCAACTTGGTGAGACCTCATCTCTACAATAAATCAAAAATTAGCCGGATGTGGTAGCTTGCGCCTGTAGTTCCAGCTACTTGGAAGGTTGAGGTGGAAGGATCGCCGGAGCCCAGCAGGTCAAGTCTGCGGTGGCCAGGAGCAGCCACTACACTCCAGCCTGGGTGACAGAGTGAGACTCCAACTCAAAAGAAAAAAAAAAGAAAATAGCCTTTGGGGCATCATTCTGTCACAGTATTTGCAGCATAGAAATGAATATTCTCAATGAAGACTATCTTATCAAGAAGTGATTACATTATAATTGTATGCCCCTTTAAGAAAATAAGACAGTAAATATTCCGTTTTAGAAAGATTTGTATAAAGTCATTAATTTCAAAAGATACTAGAATGTACAGGATGTCTTATTCTGATAGAATACTAGATTGCCAACTTTGGATATTTAAAATAGAGTCCAGTGTATTTATCTTTGCAAAGGTGACACGTTTCTTTACAATTTAGAATTACGATTCAGTGTAATAAAAGATAATGAATAGCTGCCATTGTCTTTTTTAAAATTATAATATTGAATATTAAAGTTTAATGGTCATATATAAATTTGCTTGCACCTCTAATAAAAGAGACTTATATTTATAGAGTAGACTTATGAATCCCCTTTCTCTCTCCTTTCTTTTTTTCCTTAATGAACTTAAGAATGCTGAGAATCTGTTTGTGGTTCATATTTTAACCCTCAAGGCTAGAAAGTATTTTGAGAAGGAGCAACATTTTTTTTAAATAAGGGATTTCCATGGTACTAAGGAAAAGGAAATAATCTACTTAAATTATGGAAAGGGAATGTTAAAAGAAAATGGATGTATTCTATATACTGAAATGTCGTGTTCCTGAAAAGTTTATTATAAGTGAGAATGTGGTGTATTCGAGAATGGGAGAAAAAAAAATAAGAGCAATGTTTCCAAAATAGGAAGAGCAAGCACAATGGATTGTATAGAGTCATGGGAGGAAGGAGCTCTGACTCCAGTTTGCTGTGTGACTATGGGCAACTTACTGATTTCTCAGAATCTTAGTTTACTTGTCCATGAAATGATGAGGGGATTGTTGGACTTTATGGTCATCTCTGTTACAGCTTTAGTAATCGATGAGAAATTTAATTTAATTGCATTCTATTATAGTATGCTTCTTTGTAAAGTTGGAACAGTGTGCCTGGAGGAAACTTGTTTTAAGAACTTAAACTTTGTTGGGCACAGTGGCTCATGCATGTAATCCCAGCACTTTGGGAGGCCGAAGTGAGAGGATTGCTTGAGCCCAGGAGTTTGAGACTAACCTAGGCAACATAGCAAGATCTCTCTACAAAAAAAAAATTTTTTAATTAGCTTGGTGTGGTGGCACTTGCATGTAGTTCTAGCTGCTTAGGAGTCTTGAGGCGAAAGGATTGCCTGAGCCCAGGAGGTTGAGGCTGCTACAACCCATATCATGCCACTGCACTCCAGCCTGGGTAACAGAGTAAGACCTCGACTTTTTAAAAAAACAAAACACTTAAACTTCAGAAGCCATGTGTTTTATTTTAAACACAGTGTGTAAGTAGAATACATTTTAAAATTGAAATTCAAATAAGACAGATATATTTATAAAAATTTCTGTTTACCCCCCCATGCATCTTATGTCACCCTAGTTGTAGGTAACTCACTTACCAGTTTGATGTATGTGCTTCTGGACTTTTCTTTGTACATTGAATACATATATAAATATGAAGTTTTTTGTTTATTTTACTTTTAGAAGTGTGTTTAAATAAATTATATAGTACATACTGTTTTGCAATTTGCTTATTCCACTTACGTTGTCTTGTGATCTGTCAAATTTTTAGCTTATACACCTACTCTATTATTTTTAATTGTTGCATGGTATTTTATGGTGTGAACATATGAGAGCTTATTTAACCTCATCCGTGGACTTAAGGTCATTCCTAATTTTGTGGCAGTAATAAACAGGGCAGTAAAGAGCATCACCGCAGGTTAGTAAGTTATCGAACCCTTCCTATGTGGCAAAGCTGTGCATTATTATTTCATCTAATCATCCCAAGCCTGAGATAAGTACCAATTAGCATGAGGAAACCAGTCACAGAGCTGGTAAGTAGCAAATGGATTTAGCCAGTGTAACACTAAAGATCTTGTATTATTCTACCATAGCTTTTATTACATTCTCAAAGAGATTCATGCCTTTGAAAAGGTTAGGAGGCAAGATTTTAGACCGAAGAGTTATAGAATTTTAGAGCTATAAGAAACTACAGAGATCTAGTGCCATGCTCCATTCCATCTCCATGGCTGTTGCCTTAGCTATAGTGACTCTGTAATTGATCATGTAGACTAGGGAACTTGAGAGTGAAAGAGGGAGCATTATGATAATAACTATACTGAGATAGCAGACATATTTGTCCTGGAGATACTGAGATATACAGATACCTTAACCCTAGCCTAGGCCACCATCGCATTTCACATCGATTACCACAAGAGCCTTCTGTTTGATCTCCCTGCATTTACTCTTATTCTGTACCAGTCTGTTCTCACACAGCAAACAAAATGATCTTTTGGAAACATCTTTTTTGATGATTACATTATTCGGTTTAAATCTCTTCAGTGCCTCTGAGAAAGGATATATTTATTTGATTCTCATCTGATTACTGTGAGAACGAGCATAAAATAGAAAAAAGGGCACTTAAATTGGGAGTCAAGAGGCATGTCTTTGAGTCTCAGATATCAAGACTAGTTTGGTGACCTTGGGCAAGCTATTTAATTTCTAGAGTCCTTACCTCAGATACAAAATATAGGTAGTGTGAGGAGGAGGATGAGGTAATAAATATGAAAGGCATAATATAAATGCAGGATATTGTTAATAGTTAACTTTGTACTTGGTAAGCCCTTTGAAAAATTGTTCTTGTGTTCTATCACAGTATCCATCAGGTTGTGGTAGGATTTTTACAAGCTGAAACACCTTTCATGTGCCTATCCAGGTTTCACAAAATAAAAACTTTAGTCTTTTTTTTAAATCAAAGTCCATAAAAGTTAATTTACTTGCCAAAGGTAAAAAAAAGTTAGTTATCAAGTTGGAACTAAAACTCAGCACTGGGCCGGGCTCAGTGTCTCACACCTGTAATTCTAGCATTTTGAGAGACTGAGGCGAGAGGATTGCCTGAGCCCAGGGGTTCAAGACCAGCCTGGGCAACTTGGTGAGACTCAGTAAATCAAAAAATTAGCCAGGCATGGTTGTACACACCTGTGGTTCCAGCTACTTGGAAGGCTGAGGCAGAAGGATTGCCTGAGCCCAGCAGGTTGAGGATGCAGTGGCCATGAGCATACCACTGGGCTCCAGAGTGAAACTCCAACTTTAAAACAACAACAAAAAACCAACCCTGTAACCTTGGCATTATAGTCTGATAATCTTTCCACTAAGCTCTGCTGCCTTTCCAAAATAAGCAAGTTACATGTTTATTAAATTGCATGAGTATTTTATCTGGGAGTCTAATTTAAAGATATAGCTCATCCTTTATAAATTGAAAACAATTGTTTGTCACTGTGGTTCATGCCAGCAATTGAGAGGCCAATGCAGGATGATCACTGAAGCCAGCCTGAGCAACATAGCAATATTCTGTCTCTACAAAAAAATGAAAAATAAAAATAAATGAGAACAATTAGAAAGGCATACCATATAGTTTACGGACTTAATGAGGATCCTTGGCTTACAAGTAGTGGCTCGCAGAAAGTGAATTTATTAGGTTACATAATTGGTTGGGAGGAATATTAGAGCAGCTCTCAGAATTGAAGGACCAAATGCTTCAGAGACTAGAACTGGAACTCAGGGTAATTAGAACTGTCTTTATTCCAGACAGCTCTGAGGCCTACCTCCTTATAGCTGGAGAACCTCGAAGGAAGATGGAGCTACTCCTCCATCTCTGAGAAATTTGGAAGGACTTAATTTGGTCTAACCTGTATCTCATGGCTACTTCTGTGGTAGTATTAGGTTGAACCATATAAAATTTCTAATAGCCAGTAATAGTTATACCAACCAAAAAAGGCCATTTTATGTGGCTCATCCTAACAGTATGGAGTGGTAGAGGGAAGACTTAGCTATCATAGATTGGGAGCCCTAGTAGGACATAGAAATATGGTGGAGTTTTGCAAAAGACAAGAGCTGCTGTTTTTCCTATCACAAGAAGGGAAATAGGGAAGCACTCCGAGTAAAAATAATAGTAACCTGAGGTGAGTGGATTGCCTGAGGCCACGGGTTCGAGACCCGCCTGGGCAGCGAGAACTCATCTCTACAATAAATCAAAAAATCAGCCGGGCATGGTAGCGCATGCCTGTAATTCCGGCTACTCGGAAGGCTGAGGAGGAAGGATCGCCGGAGCCCAGCAGGTCGAGGCTGCGGTGGCCGGGAGTGGCCACAGCACTCCAGTCTGGGCGACCGAGTGAGACTCCAACTCAAAAAAAATAAAAAATAAAAAAATAATAGTAACCAATGTCTAGCACACAGAGTATGTATGGATCAGCTAGAATTTAGCTAGACCGCTATGGAAGTGAAAATTTAAAACTAAGATGAAAGACTGAATTGTTCTTATTATTCCATTTCTTATGCATCTCAGAGTTTAACACATCCGTCTTTAAGTAACAAATGTGCTCAAAGCTCTCAAATTATACCTTTTGTACTTTGTGCATATTCTAGGCATATATTCTAAGATTCCTCATAGCAATCCTATTTAAAGATGAAGAAATTAAGTCTCAAAGAGAATTTGAAGTCTCAAAGACAAAACTCAGCTTTTCCTTCAATAACAGTACTTCACAAAGACTATCAATAAAATACCACTAAAGGGAGAAGACAGTACATATACGTACCAGCATACATGATCTTAAATATGAGTATTGTTTAATATTCCATAATGTGATGGTGATAGCTTTGGTTTTTAAATATGACTTTATCATTTTGTTTTGTTTTATTTAACTCAAACTTTATTTAATTTATTTATTTTTATTTAACTCAAACTTTTTTTTTTTGAATTGGAGTCTCGCTCTGTCGCCCAGACTGGAGTGCAGTGGCCGCTCCCGGCCACCGCAGCCTCGACCCGCTGGGCTCTGGTGATCCTTCCGCCTCAGCCTTCGAAGTAGCCGGAATTACAGGCATGCACTACAACAACTGGCTAATTTTTGATTTATTGTAGAGATGAGGTCTCGCCAAGTTGCCCGGGTGGATCTCGAACCTGTGGGCTCAGGCAATCCACTCACCTCGGCCTCCCAAAGCGCTGGGATTACAGACTGAGCTACCAAGCCTGGCTAACTCAAACTTTTTTTGAAGATCCATAGCATATTCTTGCCATAAAAGCAGTAAACTCTACCTTATTGTCTGAATTACTGACCCAGTTTAAATTGCCTCTCTCTTGTCCAGACCCCACAGTGTAAGCCAAGGTTGTTTTTTACAGTTAGTTATTTCCCCCCGAATTTCTCTGCTTATAGTGAATTAACCAGTAGCAATTGATCTTTCTATACATTTGGATTCTGATTAATCCAACAAATACAATAGTATACTCTCAATTTACATAGCTTTGGAAGTACTTTGTAATTGCTGTGTTTTAACTAAACCCTATTTAAATAGTCTTTATTGTTGTTATTATAAGGCAAATATTAGGTATGTACTTAAAATTCATGACTTTCTTTAGAGAGATCAAGGTATTAGGTGGAGAGAAAGCAGCAAAAAAGAATTTTGCTAACTACATAATTACATTGCCTTTTGGGAGAGTATTATAGTAAAGGTAGAAGTGAAGGGTGCTTTGTCATCATTGCTGATAAAAGTGATGGGTTTTCTATTTGATACATAAAGCAAAACAGAAGTGATTTGTATTCCTTTTTTATTTTCATAGGGAAGTATAATAAATGTAATACTGATGTGGTGATTAAGAAGGACATGTCAAATAGTTTCCTCTCTTGCAAGTTTATGGATGTCTACATAGTGATTTTTCTTTTGTTTTTTTAGTTTTTGAGTTGGTATCTCACTTTGTTGCCCAGGCTGGAGTGCAGTGGTATGATCCCAGTTGCCCACAGCCTCAGCTTCTTGGACTCAGGCACCTCAGCTTCTTGAGTAGCTGGAACTACAGGCGTGTACCACCAGGCCTGGCTAATTTTTTATTTTTTATTTTATTTTGGTAGGGATGGAATCTTGCTATGTTGCTTAGGCTGGTCTTGAACTCCTGGCTTTAAGCATTCCTCCTGCCACAGCCACCCAAAATGTTAGGATTGCAAGCATGAGTCACCATGCCTGACCCAAAGTGATATATTTATGGAACATTTTGGTGATAAAACCAATTAAGGTGATGACATAAATATAGGGAAAATTTCACTCACCATGGGGAAAGTTTTTCATCATTTTAATTATTTGTCAAATGCATTAACTTTTTATTTTTTTGAATTGGAGTCTCGCCTCTGTTGCCCAGACTGGAGTGCAGTGGCATGTTCCCAGCCACCGCACCCTCAACCTGCTGGGCTCCGGTGATCCTTCTGCTCAACCTTCCAAGTAGCTAGAACTACAGGCGCTCGCTACCACGCCCAGCTAGTTTTTTTGATTTATTGGAGAGATGAGGTCTCGCCAAGTTACCCAGGCGGATCTCGAACCCGTGGGCTCAGGCAATTCACTCACCTCGGCCTCCCAAAGTGCTGGGATTACAGGCTGAACCACTGAGCCCGGCCCAACTTTTATTATTTTAAATTAGTTAAGATAGTTATGAAAACCTTTATAGAAATTAATCTGTATAAAGATGATGGAATGCTGTGGGGATCAAAATTTATTTTTTCTCATTTTTTTAAAAGACTTGTATTGTTTTCTTCAATCAGAAATTCTTTCTCAAGCAGTTTACTTAAAAATATTGCATATTTTGTTTTATAGATGATAGTATTTCTGCTGCAAGTACTTCTGATGTTCAAGATCGCCTCTTAGCTCTTGAGTCACGAGTTCAACAGCAAGAAGATGAAATCACTGTGCTGAAGGCAGCTTTGGCTGATGTTTTGAGGCGCCTTGCAATCTCTGAAGATCATGTAGCCTCGGTGAAAAAATCAGTCCCAAGCAAAGGTAATTGTGTTGTAAAGGAGGAAGAGTCTTGCTTTATGCCACATCTTCTTGAAAATTAGAAATATAAAACTAGTTTCTCATTTGGATGACTTGTAATTATAGTTTGTTTACCATTTGCTTTTTCATTATTTTCCAAGAACTTCTGAAGGTTTATTCTTCATTATTTTCACTTGGGAATTTTTTTTTATAATACCACTGATTGCACTTGCAGGTTTCCATGATGTAGTATTTGTGTGAAGTTAGTATCTTCCAGCTAGATTATAAATTTACAGAGGGCAGGAGCTGAATCTTCTTTTTGTGTCTCCCATTCTATTTTGAACATAGCTGGTAGGCACTTATATATATATTTTTAAAGAAATCTTAGTATCAGTACAGAAACAGAATCATTGTAGTTAAAATAGCTTCATGCTGAACCCTCTGTAGGCATTGACAGAATACTGAAAAAATTAATTTAAGCTCTGAAACTTATTGTCAGCTCCAGTGCAATGAAAATTTTAACTTCCTGATATTGGGAGTTTTCAAGGATGAGAGAAACGGTCATGAGTACCCTGTTGCTCTGAGTTTGGAGCAGATGAAGTGTGGCCTTTAACCACTAAGGAAGAATTTTAAATTCTTGCACATAAATCAAACATTTGAACATATATCATTTAATGTATCTTACTGATTTCGTGGTGAAGCGGATGGGGAAAGACATGATTATCCCAATTCTGGCAATGGGAAAATTGAGGACATTCATTGGTTTACCTCCCTACAAGAAGTCAGTGTAAATTATAAACCAGGGATGAGTCTTCAGTAAATCCCAAATTCTAGCTCTATAGGAGATAGTATTGTTAACTCACATACGAGAAGTAGATTTGGAAGAAAGATGATGAATTTAGTTTCTGACTATTGAGTTTGGGGTGTATATAGTGTGTTGATAAATACATATAAGTAGCTGAATTACATATTGGTCTAGTGCTTATGTTAGTCTTGGCTAGCAATAAGAATTTGGTAATGTTCTGCTTATGGAAAATAGTTGAAGCCATAGAAAGAGGATATGAAATGAGAAGATGGTCCAAGATCCATTGGGAACTCCAACATTTTAATAGTAAAGGCAGAGAGATTCATGTTCCCAGCTGCTACAGAGAGGTCAACTAAAACAGATCGAAAGGTCGTGACCACTGAATTTGGCATTTATGAGACTATTAGAAACCTTGCCAAAGCAATTTTAGTGGAGTGATGGGTTTGCACGTCAAGTTTCATTATTTTAAGAAGCAGTCATTGAGGAGACCTGTGAAATGGAGAGTAGCAAATACAGCCACTGTTTCAAAAAATTTGCCTCAGTGCAGGAAGATGGTAGTAGGTAGAAGAAGATGCTAAATTGAAGACCAGTTTTTATTCTATTTTAATTTTTATTTTTTAACATGTGTAGACTTGAGCACAAAGATATGTTGAGGACAAAAAGACTACAGAGAGGAAGATGATGTGGGGAGGTGGGATGCTAATTGATGAGGCAAGTTTCCTAAGAGTTTGAGAAGACATCTTTGAGCAGATAAGAAACTATCAGTCTTAAACAGAAGGATAACTACTTCTGAGATAGAGTGGAAAGACAAAGTTGAATGGAAGTCAATATATATGCACAGTTTTATCAAGACTGGAAATTTCAGTTCTTATCACTGTCTCGTCACTATCTCCTTGATACACCTTTAAGAGAGTAAGACAGGTCCTGGGTATGAATGATGCTGAAGGTTTGGAGATGGTAAACTTTTAGGGGGAAGAGTGGGTATTATTCCACCTTGTTTTGTGATTCTCTTTCTTTTACTCCTCAACCTCAAGTGCTCTCGGCCTAAATGTTAGCAGTGGAGAGTTAGAGAAAAGGCAGATTGATCTTTTTTATTAGTGGCCATAGGATAAATGTGTCAGTGAGAAGGGATAAGGGATTTGAGAGTTTGGCAAAAGACTTGATAGAAACCACTTTGGCTAATAATATTATATTGTGAGTTTTAAAAATTTTTTTGAGAACCAACTTTGAGGACTACCAAGATCAAGCTGGGAAAAAAAATCTATTTGGTCTTAAATTTACTTTTATAAGAGTATTTTGGAATTGTTAGAGTAGAATTAGGACCCAGATCAGTTCATGTATATGGGCTTTATAAGGAAGATAAACTGTGTAGAGAGGAAAGAACAAATATCCTGTCTGTAATTAGTATATGTACCCTCAGCTTGCGAGTCTGTATAAATATTTTAAGACCTATAATAGAAAATGAGATAATGTTTTGTTGATGTCCACATTTTTAAAAGCTTATTTTAAACAGTTTATATTTAACAGTTTTTTAAAATGTTAAAAAATTTAATAGTTTTTAAAAAACATTAAACATTGTATTATTCTGAAACAACAGTACATTGTTCTCATGTGTGTTAATTGAGGAAAATTTACAGACTCTTTTCTCTCCTTTTATTTAGTAAGGTACTTTGGTAAAGAAAATTCTGGAATATTTAAGACTGCTTTTTTTTCCACCCTATATACAATATTTTATATAAAACATTACTTAGCACCTACTTCTCAGTGTCATGAAATATAAATACAATTCACTAGCTATAGTTCCTATTCGTATTTTTGTAAGTTGTTCTTTCTAGTCCTTTTATAATTATTCTCATTTGTAATTCCTTTGTCTTTAAAGTGAGTCTAGAGTCAATTTTTTTGATGCCTTTTTGGTGTAAAATTACCCCTTCTGGAGCCACAGAGCCATCTGTATTTGCTACATTGAAATCTTTTCTTTTTACATAATACCACTCTTAATTCTTATTCATAACTTTATTAATTAGGAGATACTGCTTCACCTTTGGAGTTTATATATAGTATATTGTGGAAAGTAATTAAAAAATATTAAGTGACTTCACTATTGACATTTTTATATAGCTTAAAATAAATCAACTGTCAGTTTTGACATTAAACAGGATTAATATAGAAATATTATGAAAATTTGGAATAAACATTTTAAGCAAAGTATTTTCAAATAAATGAAATGTTTATAAAATAGTTCTTAAAAATGAAATTATTTTATAGAGATTTGTATTTTTTTCCTTCAGTTAAAAAGAAAAGTCATTTATGGTACTATGGATAATTTTATCTCATGTGAGGTTTTTTTAGCCTCCTGTGAAATTAGACTGTATGGTATTCACTTTCACATTGACAGGACAGTGATCACTAGCATCTTAAGGTATTTACATTTTCTGGAGGATTTTTCTTTAGGTCAGACTAAGCCCCTATGGTTAAAAAGGGTGGAGCCCTTTTGTGAAACTGTGGTTAAAAGGATAGACAACTTCCCTATTGCTGAAGACAATAGTTAAATAGTTTTGCTACATGGTGGTGATGTGGGGGGGGGGGGACATGATTTAGCATCAAGTTTGGCCAGAACTAAATGCCAATGTGTGTATTAAGATCTTAGTGAAATTCTGCTGTGTCACTTCTTAGTAGTATTGCCATTTAGTAAATGCCAAAATCAGAAACACACTTAACTAGTCATTTCAGTATATTTAGTTCTCTTCTTTTAGTTTATCTTCTGCAGTGTGCCAGCAGGATTTAAAGCTAAACCCCATTTTTTCTTGAGTGTATTATTGCCAGACACGTAACAGAGGTAGAAAGTTTTCTTATTAGGTTTTAAGGTGGCCAGTCATTAAATTTCTTATATACCTTCCCCACTGTCAGAGAATTCTTTCCTTTTGACAGCATATGTTCATAATATATGTGCCAGTTGCAATTGAATCCTAGCCAAAAGAAAAAAATTACCTTTACTTTGGAGCAAAAGGGAAGGCCCAGGGAATGCTTTGACAATTTTAACTGCCAGGAAGACAAATTATGTCACAGTTTGTACCTGGGAAACCCGTTAGGACCTGTTGAGGTGACCATATGAATGTAATTTAAGAATACAGCCTAGTGGCATTATGTGAAGACAAGCTGTTGTTAGTATACACTGATGCAGAAGTAAAAATGTCAGATTTACCTAAAAGTAGCAATCAGTCATTTAAACAAGAACCTGCTGATTAAACCGAAGTATGGAACATTATATTTGCCACTTGAGAAATGAAAGAATCCAAAGGCAAAATGGAAATGTAGGGACCAGTTTTCCAAAAGAACATTCCTAATTATGTAAAATCTGGGATACTGTAAAGACACAGATCTGTAACATTCGGCTCCTGCCTAAATAACATCAGGAGAAGTCAGGGATTTTCATAGGTTTGCTATAAGTGTTGACAATTGATAAGTAAATTATATCCATCATAATGGGAAGACATGAATTTCCTTGATGGGCCCTTATTCTGAACTGACTGATAATTGTGGTAGGGAATGAGGGTGCATCTCATTTTGACAACACCTTAGCGACTTTTAAGTTGCTCTTTGTGTATAGTAGTACAGTCATGCATCACTTAATGACAGGGATACGTTCTGAGAAATGCATTGTTAGATGATTTTGTCTTTGTACAAACATTATAGAGTGTACTTACACAAACCTAAGATGGTATAGCCCACTGTACACCTAGGATATATGGTATAGTCTACTGCCTAGGCTATAGACAGCATGCACTGTATTGAATACTGCAGGGAATTGTGACAATGTATGTGTGTGTCTAAACGTAGAAAAGGTAAGTAAAAGCCGGGCCTGGTGGCTCAGCCTGTAATCCCGCACTTTGGGAGGCTGAGATGAGTGGATTTGTCTGAGCCCGCGGGTTTGAGACTCGCCTGGGCAACTTGGCAAGACCTCATCTCTACAATAAACCAAAAAAAAAAAAAAAAAAAA
>NW_007258144.1:217407-265308 GCF_000164805.1 Carlito syrichta | reverse complement strand
AAGGCAGCAAGAGAGAAAGGTCAGACTACGAGGGAAAACCAATCAGAATAGTAGTAGACTTATCAGCAGAAACACTACAAGCAAGAAGGGACTAGAGCCCTATATTCAAAGTCCTCAAAGTTAAACAATTTAAACCAAGAATTTCCTATCCAGCCAAGCTCAGCTTCATCAGTGATGGAGAATTAAAGTCATTCCCAGACATCTAATCCCTAAGAGATTATGCAGTTTCCAGATCAGCTCTACAGAGGCACTTAAAAAGGTATTAAGTACAGAGTAAAGAAAAATAAGAATGATCACACAATTTCCAAGAGAACAGCAGAGTACAGAATCAACAGAGAATACAGTGCAACAAGAAATTTGAAAACATGCACATACAACAACCCCATGCCAAAAAAAAAAAAAAAAAAAAGCAGGGCATAGTAGCACGTCCCTGTAGTTCCAGCTACTTGAAGGGCTGAGGCAATATGATCGCTGGAGCCCAGCAGGTCGAGGCTGTGGTGGCCAGGAGCATGGAACTGCACTCCAGGCTGGGTGACAGAGTGAGACTCCAACTCCAAAAAAAAAAAAAAAAGAAGAAAGAAAAGGTAGGTAAAAATGCGATATGGGACCACTGTTTTGTATGTGATCTGTCATGGAGCAAAATGTCATTATACAGTACATAACTTTTTATTGGTGAATATTGCCTCAAACCAGGCAGTAATTACCACTTACAGTGTGCCACTTCTCTATGAGAGTTAAATACTTCTTTGTCATTTCCACTCAAAATATACTTTTAAAGAATTAGTGGCCAGGAATTGAAAGGACTAAGGGTACATCTTTCTGTGAAACAAGGAAGGAGACGTGTACAGATATAATTCCAAGTGGAGAAAGTAAAATTTGATAGAGTACATGTAGTCCTCAGTCTTCTCAAACCATGAAGCAAATTAATCTCTACATTGAGAAAAGTGGCAAGGAGCTTGAAAATGAAGAGAGTGGAAGATGTATTCAGTCAGAGCCATGGGGTGTGATAGAGAATTGGAGATAAAAGATTTTGAGTGTCAGCCAGAGTTCTTCCTCCATAAACCATCTCTTTTCCTGATAAAAATTTTACCCATTCTTTAAGGCCTCAGAAATTATTTCCTGCAAATTATCTATTTTTTGTCTCTTCCTTGTCTTTTCCTTTGTTTTGAAATTGTATTTGTATATCTCTTTTGACATATGTATTGACATATTACTCTGCTAGATTATAAACTGTTTGAAGGCAAGGACAATTTCTCACTAACGTAGCTAGGCTTGGGGTGCCTCAATAAATGCTTGAATGCAGGAAAAAGTAAATTATAGAAATAGGAAGTTATGATAAAAGAAAATAACTGTTTTAGTGGGATGAATTGGGATAGCTAGAAGAGTAAGAGATTATTACGTACCGGAGTTACAAGAAGGATTTCAGATTTTGAACTTTGGAATATACAACAACAGTTTCTAGCGATAACTTTGTGAGTCTAGAGTACAGTGAAATGTATTAATATTTAGTAACTGTCAGACTGAGATATCAGTAAGGTCATCTACTTGCATCTGTCGTCATCAAAGAGTAAAAATACAATGATTTCTATTCTCATATCATGATAAAGTAAGATAAAGTATAAAACTTTTCATTGGCCTTCAACCCTGCATTATGATGGTTTCCACTGTGATTCTTAAAACGGCCTTCTCTTTTCCATTCATGCTGCCTGGCTCTTATTTCAGGTCCCCATCGTCTTATCCTCAGATCAGTGCCCTGAAATCTGTTCTTTATATAACCACTAGAAGGTTTTCTCTAAAATGTAAATTGAACTATGTCTTTTTCAACTTAAAACCCTGTGGTGACCAGGCTCGGTGGCTCAGCCTATAATCCTGTGCCTTTGGGAGGCTGAGATGAGTGGATTGCCTGAGCCCACGGGTTCGAGACCCACCTGGGCAACTTGGCGAGACCTCATCTCTACAATAAATCAAAATGAACTGGGTGTGGTAGTGCGCGCCTGTAGTTCCAGCTACTTGGAAGGCTGAGGCGGAAGAATCGCCGGAGCCCAGCAGGTCGAGGCTGTGGTGGCCGGGAGCAGCCACTGCACTCCAGTGTGGGTAACAGAGTGAGACTCCGACTCAAAAAAAAAATAAAAAACCCTGTGGTGGTTCTCTATCATCTGTAGATAGACTTCATGATTGAAATCCTACTTACCTGTCCTGTCTGGACTCTGCCCTCTCTTTTCTTGTGTTCTGACCATATCGGAGAGCTTTTGTCTTCCTACCCACCCACCCAGTGTCACACATACAGACACATGTTCACATTGCCATTACAGTCTTTGTTTCTTTACACATGTTGGAATAGGATCCTGGTATCTTATCCCCTTCCTTTCAACTGACTATTTCTTACTTATCCTTAAGATTTTGTTCTGTATTTCTTCCAGAAAGCCTTCCTTGAGCTTTGTCCCTAATCATCCTTACAGCATTATGTGTACTTTCTTTGTACTTCCATGATATTCCCTTGATACCACTCTGTTACTGTACTTACTGCATCTTCTTTGCCAGTGTAGTTCTCCTGTAAGATTTTGAACTCCTTGATGTCAGTAGCTGCCTTATACGCTTTTGTGTATTAGCAAGGCTAGGATCATAATTGGTCCTGGGTAGATACTTGATGAGTGCATAGATGATGAATATATGTTAGTTTAGGCAAGAGTGGTGACTAGCATATGCTAGAGAGAAAGACTGTTCAGGTACAGGAGTACCAGAAGAGAAAAAGGTACTTAGTTTAGAAGTTCAGAATAAACTGGGGCATAAGGAATGAGGTTGGGAGTGTCAAGAAATGAACTTAGACTGGTAGGTAGGGCCCATGCTGAAAGGTTTTCTTATGCCTTGTTAAGGAATTTCGTTTTTATCCAGAGAGCAGTGGCGAACCATTCTTGAATTTTAAGCTGAGAAATGACAGTCAAATATATAGTCGTTGCCTATATTTTTTCACTTAAGCATCTTGAAATTGCGATGCGTCTTACAAATGGTGGTGTCTTATAGTTCTCATAGGAAATACTTCTTTCTTTCTAGTGATACTTTATATAATGGTGCATATTACAGTTAATGCCATATTAAATTCAAAGACATATAGCATGTTTTAGAAAGATGATTCTAGCACAGTGCCTTAGCAAAGGGTAAAACTGCAAGAAGGGAGAATAGAGCTTTAACTGAACACAATCCAGAAGAGAAATCTGGTGGTAAAATTGTCTTGATAAAAAGTATTTTCCATGTGCCAGGCATGGGGATACATACGAGAATCATGAACCAGGCAAGGTATCCAGGTAGAATCACAAGTGGTGATAAGGACTGTGACAGTGAGCAGTGAGAATAAACTGGAAGAAGCACAAATAAGATGGTTGTGTAAGCCTTTTTTTTTGAGTTGGAGTCTCACTCTGTTGCCCATACTGGAGTGCAGTGGCCACTCCCGGCCACTGCAGCCTCGACCTGCTGGGCTCCGGCGATCCTTCCACCTCAGCCTTCTGAGTAGCCGGAATTACAGGCATGTGCTACCACGCCCGGCTGTTTTTTTGATTTATTGTAGAGATGAGGTCTCGCCAAGTTGCCCAGGTGGGTCTCGAACCTGCAGGTTCAGAGGCAATCCACTCACCTCACCTCCCAAAGCGTGCGGGATTACAGGCTGAGCCACTGAGCCCCAGCTGTGTAAGCCTTTTTTAAAGTAAGTAGTATAAAGTGAAACTTAACTGATAAGGATGAGCCTTTCAAGTGAGGAACATTCCAAGCAAAATAGTAAGTACAAAAGAGGCTGGTTGCAGGAAAGGATAGAGAGAAAGAATCTAATTAAGGAATTAAGGTTGTATGCCCCCCCCACAAAAAGTAAAAAAACAAAACACCCACCTTGACTCTTAAAATAGCACACAAGCAAGCAAAGTTTGTCAAAATTTTAAAATCTTGTTCTTCCAAAGACTTTTGCAAATAAAAGGGCAAGCTACAGAACAAGAGAAAATATTTGCAAAACAGGTATTTGCCGGGCCAGGCTCAGTGTCTCAGCCTGTAATCCCAGCACTTTGGGAGGCTGAGGCAAGTGGATTGCCTGAGCCCGCAGGTTGGAGACCAACCCGGGCAACTTGGCGAGACCTCGTCTCTGTGATAAAATAAAATAATTAATCTGGTGTGGTACCGTGCGCCTGTAATTCCGGCTACTTAGAAGGCTGAGGTGGAAGGATCACCAGAGCCTAGCAGGTTGACCCTGGTGTGGTCATGAGCATGCCACTGCTCTCCAGCCTGGGCGGTGGAGTGAGACTCCAACTCAAAACAAACAAGCAAACAAAAAACAGGTATTTGTTAAAGGACTTTTATCCAGAATATATAAAGAACTCTTAACAATTCAATAATTAAGAAAGCTGATTTTTAAAATGGGCAAAAGATTTGAACATACACTTCAAAGAAGATACATGGATGTCAAGCAAGCATGTGAAAAGATTAACACAACTAGTTATTAAGGAAATACAAATTAACGTGATAAGTACAGTAACAGTGATATCAATGGAGTATCGTGGAAGTAAAAAGAAAGAACACATAATGCTGTGAGGATGATTAGGGACACAGCTCAAGGGAGGCTTTCTAGAAGAAATACAGAACAAAGTCTTAAGGATAAGTAAGAAATAGTCAGTTGAAAGGGAGGTGATGAAATACCAGGATCCTATTCCAGTCAGATGCCACTATACGTTCACCAGGATGGCTAAAATTTAGAACACAGGTCATTCCAAGTATTTATAAAGATGCAGAGCAACTGAAAGTCTTGTACATTGCTTGTGGAAATGTAAAATGGTACAACCACTTTGGAAAACAACATGGCACTCTCTTGAAAAGTTAAACATTTGCCTACCATACAACCCAACTATTTACCTTAGAGAAAGAAAAATGTATGTCCATACAAAGACTTGTACACTTATGTTTATTGTAGCTTTAGTTGTAATAGTCAAAAACTGAAAACAACTCAAAATGTCCATCAACAGGTGAGTAAATAAACACATTGTGGTATATCCATACAATGGGGTAGTCTCTGGCTTTAAAAAAGGAATGATTTATTGACATACCTGTTAACTCAAATGAATCCCAGAATAATTATGCTACGTGGAAAAAACCAGGCAAAAGAGATATATACTGTGTTACATTTAAATAAAATTCTGGAAAATGCAAACTATAGTGACAAAAAGTAGGTTGGTGGTTTCCCAGAGATGGGGTAAGGGAGGGAGAAATGGATCATGGAGGAAAAGAAGGAAATTTTTCAGGTGATGGATATATTCACTGTCTTGATTGTAGTGATTGTTTCATGGGCATATATGTATGTCAACACTTAGTAAATTGTGTATTGTATGTATTTGTAACTGACTGTATGCCAGTTATATTTTCATAAAACTGGAGGAAAAATAAAATAGAAAAAAGTGACAGAAGCAAGCAAGGACTTCTTCATCCGTTGATGGTTGGCAGTCAGAAAAGGGAGAAATCAAAGCTCATTTCCTGTTTTCTGGTTCTTGCAGTGAATGGGTGATTTCTTTCACCATGATGAGGTATGTCATAGAGCAACAGTTTTGAAGTTGAGGTGAGGGCAAGGCACATATGTTGATGGGGAGATGTTCAGTAACAATTAGAAAAGAAGATGCAGCAATCTTCTGAGATGTGGTCACAGAGCTAAGAAACAATTTGGGCCGGGACAGGGGCCTAGAAACTCAGGATACTGTCCTTGCCTGAATGGCATCCTTGCCTGAATGATCAGCATATTAGATGCTGACGAAAAGTTGAGCAAGATAAAGACTGAAAAATATTCATTGAATTTAGTGACAAGCCATTGGTGATCTTGAGAAGAAAAAATTCTGTCAAGTCGTTAAATGATAGCCAAATTGCAGACAATTGAGGTGCAGATAAGAACGTTTAGTTTACTGGCTCTTTTTTAAATGTTGGACTTGGAATAGAGGTGACTGGGTGTACATGTATCTGAATAGGGTAGGGGGTTAGGAATACAAAATCAAGGAGTTTTTCTCAGTATTCAGTTGACCCTTGAACAACATGCGGTTGAACTTATATGGGTCCACTTATATGTGAATTTTTTCCAACCAAAAGCAGATTGAGAATTGTGGGATGCAAAACCTATATATACACAGCCCTAAGTTTTGGTATAAGCTGGTTCTCCAGGGCAAACTGTGGTACTTGCATATGCCAGAATTTTGGTATGTGGGGGTGGAGGGGGTGGTTCCTGGAACCAGATCTGCATATACTGAGGGATGACTGAATATGTATAAGGCAGATATTTCAGCATATACTTTCTTGTATGCCAGAAGAAGACAGCCATGAAAGAGGAAGAGTTTGAAAAGGAATTAGAAAAGGGAAAAGAAAGAGTAGTTGGCAAAACAAAGGTACTCTAAGAAGCAGGTTGAGGTGGGCTTTGGCAGTCAGAAGGCAAGACTGGTCTTCAACAAAGGTGTGAAAGTGAGTCAAAATCAGATCATAAGCATTGAGTGAGTTAATGAGCTTAAATTATGTAGGCAGTGGGGAGTTACTGGAGATGTTTGATTAATTTTCAAATAGTAAATTTTTTTTTTTTTTGAGTTGGAGTCTCACTCTCACCCAGGCTGGAGTGCAGTGGCACATTCACCGCCACCCTGGCGTCAACCTTCTGGGCTCTGGAGATCCTTCTACCTCAGCCTTCCAAGTAGCCGGAATTACAGATGCGCACTACCGTGCCCAGCTAATTTTTTATCTATTGTAGAGACGAGGTCTCGCCAAGTTGCCTGGGCTAGTCTTGAACCCACGGGCTCAGACAGTTCACTCACCTTGGCCTCCCAAAGTGCTAGCATTATAAGCTGAGCCACTGAGCCCAACATAGTCACGTTTTAAATATTATATAGATAATATTAAAAGCATTTTAAAAAGAAAAGTGAACCAAAATTTTACCATATTAACATCATGTAAGTTTTCATTTTTCCTACTTCCATCAAAGGAAGAATGGAAAGATAGAGATAGATTTGGAAACGCAAGGAGGGAAACCCATGGGATTTGGAGATGTAGGGGAGAGACTGAGAAATAACAAGTTTATAACTTGAATGACAGGATAAATTAGATGCAATTTGCTTTTCAAATAAATCAGTGCTCATCTGATTGTAACACACCTTTACAACTTTGTAGACCAGTCTTGCCTTCTAATTGCTGAGGCCTATCCCCTACCTGCTTCTGAAGACTTGTTTCATCAGCTAGTCTTTCTCCTCTTCTAACCCCTTTTCATACTCTCCTTTGAAATGATGACAGATATCTGCTATAGTCAAGTACTCAGAGTTATGCCTCCCATGTTAGGCAGTATTATTATTGCAAATCAAAAGCACCTGAACTGAATGGTAACCTCTTGGTGGTAGAAAATGGGAATGTGTTCAGGAAGGAGTATGTGGGGATTTCAGCTTTAATGGTAACATAGTTAAACGATTCAAAAGTCAAAATCAAGATTTCACTTCTGCATATGACTGAAGAATCTTTTGTTTTCCTTTATAAACTTCACAGTAGTTCTTACAGATTGGGTTAATTTGAATAGAATTGGAAGACTTTCTGAAAAATTTTAGTTGATCAGTTTTTAATTTTTTCTTCATGGTAGCATTTTAAGTAATGTTCAGTTAAAGGTTTATAGTGACTCTGTTCTCTTATAGTCTACTTCTAGGTATATACCCTACTCCTAGGTATATACCCAAAAGAATTGAAAGTATGTTTTCAAAGGAAAACTTTGTATACCAATATTCATGGCAGCACTATTCACATTAGCCAAAAGGTGGAAACAATCAAAATCTTCATCAGCAGATGACTGGATAAACAAAATATGACATATTCATACTAAGGAATATTTTTCAGCCAAAAAAAAAAGAAAAGAAATACTCATACATCCTACAACACAATGGACCTTGAAAACTTTGTACTATATAAACGAAACCTTACACAAAAGGGCACATATGGTATGATTCCTTCTGTATGAACTATCCAGAATAGGCAGATCTATATAGAGAGAAAGCAGAGTAATGATTGACAGGGGTTGGGAGGAAGAGAGGGAGGTACGGGGGAGAAACTGCTTAATGGATACAGGGCTTCTGTTTGGGGTGATAAAAATGTTCTGGAATTGATAGCAGTGATGGTTGTACAATACTGAATATGCAAAATGTCACTGAATTTTCTATGTTAAAATAGATAAAATTAGAAATTTTGTGGATATTTTATCATGATTTTTCAAAAGCTGTTGATACAGCAGAAGTCACCTGTTTAGCAGACTAAAACTAAATCTGATAACTGGTGATATTAGCTTAATTGGGGAGTTATGTGTTATTATATTTTTAAAATTTTCTGGGAAGTTTCAATAAACAGTTGCAATAAGTCTCCCCCTTCCTCTATTCTGGTTCATTCAATCAGAGGTAGGACCTAGTAAATATTAAGGAAGCACCTTAGGTGATTATGACACAAGTGGCCCCAACAGCTTATTCTTGGTAAAAATGCAGTGTTAAACCACCATGTATGGAACATTCTAGGATGCCAGATATTTTAGTTAGTCCCTATATGTAAAAGTTTTACTCTGTGCTTTTATGAAGAGAAACAAGCAAAGACACACAAGTTGACCAAAGCAAAAAGTTAAATTTGGCTTGTGTGCATGTGAGAAAGCCCTCTAAAAGTTCAAAACTTTTCTCCCAGATTTTTACATTTGACTCTTAAAGATAGACTGTTTATCTTGCTACTTTGAGTCTGGCCACACCAACATTCCCATCACACATTTATTCCACTGCTTCTGCTGTGTAAGTTAAAGCAGAGGTTACTTTATGAACTTCTGCTTTGCTTATATGGAGTAACGTTCTAGAACTTAGCATTTATGGTTTCTAGGATTTAAAAGTTACAGTTTCAACAAAACCTGTGCTGTTTTTGAAGATTGATGTTGTGGGATTTATGGTTTACTTGTGGCACAACTTTGAATCATGTGCTTTAAAGCTGCTCTGTATGAAAAGTAAACCATTTAACTAAGAGAACTAACCTCGCTGCATTTTAGCAACTCAATGTGACTTTTCTATAGGTCTGTTTTGGTGGTATTAAGTCTTGAAATAATAATATCATATGCAGCATGCTAGGGGGCAATTTGCTCAGTAGTTATAAACACTAATGACTTAATTTTTAAAACTTAAATCTTTAAAGAATACTCTGAAATTTGATATAAGTCTTTTTTCTTAACTTAGGCCAGCCGAGCCTTCGAGAAGCTATTTCCATGTCCTGTATAACCAATGGAAGTGGTGCAAACAGAAAACCAGGTCATACCAGCGCTGTCTCAATTGCAAGAAAAGAAACTCTTTCATCTGCTGCTAAAAGGTACTCATTTGTAAAGGGCAAAAACTAATATTGCAGAATTATCTGAATGTGACTGATCAGCCTGCTTTTGAAAAGAATACGAAATAGAGCTGGATGGAATTCAAGTGAGCATGTCCTTTGTCTTTAACTGTGCACATAGACATCTAGCCTGTGTTCATTCCATTCACCTTCATCATACCTATCCAGTTGTGAAAGGAAGCGTTGACTCTTACTAAAGAAAGAAAGCTATTTCATTTCCTGGTTTGGGTTTTGTTTCCTTTTGGCAAGCATTTATTAACAAGATAAGTATCACAGTATTTAAAGAAATTCAGTATATCAATTTTTCATAGCAAGTGATATACTTGATATAGCATTTTAAAAGAGAAAATGGGATCTGATATGTATCTACAGTGAGAGGTTAAATGCTATTATAACTTTTATTCTTTAACCATAACTATAAAATTTAAGCTTAATTCAAATATTATAGTACTATGTGATATGTGTGTTTGTATGTATATGTTAGGAGATGGTGGGCAAGAAGACTGTAGAATTATTGCGGTATAAAAGTTTCAGTGGATTATAGATTTGATTCTGTATGTTCTTTTCATCCATTAATTGACTCTATTCCAATAGAGTTACTTACAGGATTTTTCCCTTTTTTTGGTTGTCTCTAGCAAATTATTCCATATAGAATTTGGAGAGACCATAGGAGATCAACTTCATAATATTAAAACGGTTTTTCTTCAAAGAAATATAAGGAAAAACTATAAGTAATAAGATGTGTAACAATGTACTGATGAAAAATGCTCACCTCAATAAACTAGTGCCAGTGACTGACTTATTCATCAGTGTGGGTTTATAGATGTTTAATCAAAAAGTTGACTACAGTATTAGTGAAGAAGTAACAAAGTCTTCAGCCCTTTTAAAAATTCCTTCTGGAGTTCAGTCTTTGAAGTCATTACAGAATCTAGACTTTCCCCTCCAAAGGATACCAGAATTTATTACCTGTACTCCACTGTTAGTAGAAAAGTACAAGTTATAAGGAAACAAACTCATGATAGAAAATTTTAAAACACTGCCATGTTGTGTCCAGAAACAGTTCAGATTTAGTCTATTTTCATACATAGCAGTTACTGTTACTGTGCAGTAAGTAATCAGTATTATACAGAATAGTGATTCAACAGTCTAAGACCAGCTGAATTTGTTACTTTATGATCCAGAGGCCCTGCTTTTAAATAACCCAGAAGGAAAATCTCTTTTAAGTTGTACTAGGCCTATGTAAAACTCTAGTGGTGTATGCAGTTTGAAGATTGACAAGAAAGTAGTAACTCCTAACTCAACTTTTATGTATTTTATTTATTTATTTATTGAGGAAGTTGGATAAATTTGAACTAACTCAGTTTTTTAGTTTCAAACTTAATCTATTTTTGAAGTGAAATTGTATTTCTAAGCACATGCTTTAAAAAAAAGTGGAACATAAATAGTCAGGGGCCAGTCTGAAATCAGAAGACATAACTAAATCAGATTAAGAAGTGTAACTGTCAAAATGATACTATAACATTTTTAGCTATAATAATGTGGCAGCTAAATTGTATATACTACGTATATTTACTTAAAATATTCCTGAGCATCCTTAATTATGCTCCTTGTAGATTATGCTCCTTGTAGTCAAATTAGAAAATATCCTCTGATTAAGAACTGTTGATAGTTATCTGCCTTTGCAACACTGGAATCCAAGTCTTGATTCCATTTGCTCGGTAATATAGTCAAGAGAGTGTGTGAGTTACAAGTACTCTATTCAGTGTGATTGGGAATGGCAGGTGGTTAATTAATCTAGAGTCAAAGTGCAGAATCATAAGATTTATACATGAGAATCTTAGATATTTTATTTTAAGATATATTCACTTGTACTTATTTGTCAATTTTTGTTTTGGGTTTTGTTTTTGTTTTTTTTTTTTGAGTTGGAGTCTCACTGTCGCCCAGACTGGAGTGCAGTGGCCACTCCCGGCCACTGCAGCCTCGACCTGCTGGGCTCTGACGATCCTTCTGCTTCAGCCTTCCAAGTAGCTGGAACTACAGGCGCGCGCTACCATGCCCAGCTAATTTTTTTGATTTATTGTAGAGATGAGGTCTCGCCTGCCCAGGTGTGTCTCGAACCCGCGGGCTCAGGCAATCCACTCACCTCAGCCTCCCAAAGGCATGTGATGACAGGCTGAGCCACCGAGCCTGGCTTATTTGTCAATTTTTAAATGAAAGGCCAAGCCCTCCCACTCTCTGAGTATACATCTCTGATCATATTTCTTGTTAACTGTATTTCATAAAAGATACCTATAAATAACTTTCTGTAATTTTTGTTTCATCTTTTAAGACAGAGTAAGAAATTAAAAACTCTGGCCAAACAATATATTAGAACTCATCTCTTTTTCTGTGATTTTAAAAAATTGTATCATCCACACTAAATTTTACATCTATTTTTTTAGTAACTCGTTTTTTATAGTCTTTCCAGAACATTCAAGTTAATTTTCATAGAGATTGCAGTTCTCTTTTCTGTATATATTTCCTCTGTTGTCTTTGTATTTAATTAACTTACATAATTAAAATAACAACAACCGGCATACATAGATTTAGGGAAAAGCATAGACTCTTGGTAAATTTAAAACTCAATCAGAGAGAGAAGTATACATAAAAAAAGAGGAATTAGAGATTAGCCTATTAAGCATAAGCATTTAGTGTGCCTTGGGCATCAGTCAGTATGCTTTACACAGGAAATCCTGCAACTTGGGTAAATTGAAGTCAATTAAAGAAAGTGTCTATGTCCCCCAAAATCTGCCAAGATGGCAAAATTCATGAGGCTATTTCTGTCCAAAGAGGCAATCTTCATAGGATATGTTGCCTTAAAATTTTTATAAATTCTTCACAGGAAATATTAATAGATTCCAGAGTTTTCAAATAAATATTTTCCTTATTGAATGAAAGCAGTGTAAATTGTATTAGCTGTATGATTTAGGGTTTTGATTTATATAATAGTCACTTTTCTATCGTTTGATTTTTTTTTTTAATTTGTTTAAATATGTGTTGTTCCATGTTATACTTTATTTTACAGTGGTACAGAAAAAAAGAAAGAAAAACCACAAGGACAGAGAGAAAAAAAAGAGGATTCTCATTCTAATGATCAAAGTCCACAAATTCGAGCATCACCTTCTCCCCAGCCCTCTTCACAGCCTCTCCAAATACACAGACAAACTCCAGAAAGCAAGAATTCTACTCCCACCAAAAGGTTTTAACTGTCCCTGAGTACAGAGCTAGGAAATGGTTGTAATGATACCTAAATTCTGTGACTTGGGAAGAAGGTGGCTATCCATGGATTACAAGAGAAAAGCCTGGTGGCTTTTGTTTTTTCTTCTTTATTGCTATATTCTGTATAGCACATTGGGGAATAAAGACCTAAGGTCAAAATTTCTCAGTTAAAACTGGGGAAAAAAAACTAAGTTATAAACAATCTGATGAAAGGAAAGCAGAAATAATCTACTCTAAAACCAAAACAATATAGTAAAATTTTAGAATACTTTAAAATTTATATATATCTATTTTTAAATTTATAGCCATGGATAGAAAATGGCCATATGTGATTATCCTCACCATATTTTGGCATCATTACAACCTTCAACTTGCTAGGGCCCTTCTCAACAAATGGGTCTTCATTGTGACTGCATCTCAGTTTCAGTTTTGGGTCTTGGGAGGATAAGTTCTTGCTTGAGTAGAGAAATGAATCCATTTCACCTGGTCTTTTCTATGCTAAAGGCTTGCTTGAGGGCTTCTCTCTGTGTCCGTAATAATTAATATTTTAAAGTTATGAGAGGGGGAGAAGGGAGAAACATTCTAACAACGTGTGTGAGCATAAATTGGGGATCTAAGCCTGCATGCTGGGAGTTCAATGCTACAGCTGCCTCATAATCAGTGATTGAGACCAACTTAATTAAATTTGCCTGTTTAGAAATACTGATTCAAGCTTTATGATTAGGTATAGATATGTCATATTTCTTCTTGGAAATCTTAGGAAACTATTAAACCATTCCCAGAACTGGCTAGAGTTTTAGTAAAATAAATGACAGTCTTTCCTAAAAGAGTTATAATATATTTTTATTTGATCAATTTAATATTTTGCCTCACATCTTTTTTTTTTATAATTAATCAGTATTTTTTATTATGGTTTTGTGGGGTACAGTTAAGGGTTAGGTGTACAATTATGTTTCATTCAGGCACCCTGTTGATAAGAGGTGTTTTCCCAGCCCCAGACAGATATTTGCTACTGTTAATCCCATCCCCCTCCCCCCCATAGTTTCCTAAAAACTCTAAAAATTGACCTTCCATATGACCCTGCAATCCCCCTACTGGGAATATACCTTGCCTCACATCTTTAATGGTTAGTTGGGAGACCAAAATGCCCTTCACTTGACCGATGCATGTTTACCATCAAAATGCTTTGTCTGTGTGTCTCACACAGATACTGTTTAAATGATTTGGAATTCTTCTGCCTGATCTCCTGTGGAGTTTTTCTTGGATGTGGCTTAATGTTACGCAACTTGGGATTGTGTGTGGTTAAAGATGGCTTTCAATAATCAATGTCTTTAAGGTTCTGATTTGACTTGGTATCTTCTTTGTCCCAGTATCTTTTTTTCAGCTTCTCCTGGAAATGTGCTTGCCCTTCTAAATTGCTCTTTGGATATACTATTGCAAGAAGTGTTGAAGACTGGATGAGTTTGAGGATAGTTAGCAATGCAACCCCAAAAAAGTCATTTATAAATAAACAAATTTTAGTTGTAAGTGTAGGGAGTCAATGTTGATAATACCTCATTTTGTGTCAAATCTTGTTGATTTCTGAATTAGTAAAATTGCATCTAAAGATATAAAGAGTTTTAGTTCCACGGTTTATTTAGAAATTGTCATTTGTGCCATATGTAATTTAATTACTTGAGGACATAATTACATAAAAAGTGAAAATGGCAACTCTGTGCTTTAATGACTATGAACTAATACAGGTTTTTTGGTAATTGCAAATTATGAGAAATATTATTACCCAGAGATTTAAGCAGATGGATTTTTTCTGTTAACAAAAAGAGGTAGATTCCTTTTTTAAAATTAGTATTATTTGTTTTAGTGAGTCTTTGGAATAATATGGAAAATTATAAAACAGATTTGGTAATTGCCTTGTTTAACTCCTTCACTCATCCAAGCAGAACCTTTCAACTAATCCTTTCTTCTCTTTTCTGGATTAGCTTTAAGGAAGTGTTAATTGCTGCTTTTGTGTTCTATTTAAACTGTCAGTTACATATATTTGCTACTTAAAATTTTTCTCTAAGAAATTAATATGTTTCTTCTAGCATAAAACGACCATCAACAGCTGAAAAGGCACATAATTCTTGGGAAAATTCAGATGACAGTCGTAATAAATTATTGAGAACAGCTTCAACATCAAAATTAATATCAAAAGTTATAAAGAACACAGACAAGTAAGTATTATACTTTCTTCATTGTATCCGAGCATTAATAATTCTGTAATTATCATGTTTCCATGTATAATTATGTCTAGTTTGAATCTTTTAAAAATATCTGTTATAATTGATATCTTTTTATTCTCTGTACATTTTTTCTTTTAAGTTTTCTAAGAAAAGCTTTATCTACCTGTTAGTGCTCCCCAATTCAAATCATAAATCTTAGTAATCCTATAATTTTTGAGTATTTTTATAAGTTCTTTCTAGGCTTTCAGTGTTGAGTTGATCTTATGGGATATTCATTTTATAAAATAGTATGTATTAGTAGCTGAGACCAATTTAGAAACTTTAAAAATTACTGACTCCTTAATTTCACTTCTAGAGATTTATCTAGGGTATAGCCTCTGCATTGAAATCTTTACAGTTCTTCAGGTGATTCTGATGGTGCGTCACATAAAATTTTAAAATAAATATGTTCTTTGTATTCCTTTTTCAGGCACAAAGATGTCATCATCAACCAAGGTAAGTTAAAAGTTCTTTTAAAAATATTTATTTTGCTTTTCTATTTAATTTTTGCTAATTGATAAAAATATTGACTTATTTTCATTCAGTGTGTTTTATTAGTTTATGTAATCAAAGAGAAGCATTTTTTTAGTCATTTAAGAAAATGCCCAGTTTTTATTGTAAGATGTGTCATTTTTGTCTCAACCAGCAAAAATGTCAACTCGTGAAAAAAACAGCCAAGGTAAGAATAAGCTACGCAGTTGGTTGCCTTCTAAGTTAATTTCTTCCTGGATCTCTTATTTGGCTTTTCATTATTTATACTACCTGATTTTCCTCTTAACAAAGGAAACATCATGGTAATTTGAACTAGTGACTCAAACTACATTTTTAAAAATCCATCTTATTTCTGTAAAATCTGAAGATTCAACTGTAAGAATAAATATAGTATTACAAAGAGGGATAAAACATTAGAGCGAGTTTTCTCCCTTAAACAAAGTTAGAAAAGCCATTTAAAAGATTAATAAATTTTAACTCAGTTTCTTGTCTTGCTAACTTCATTGCAAATAATCACTCATTTCTTGATGCTAAGACTGAAAATATGAGTCTAGCAAATCCATTTCCTCTTAAATTTTTTCTTTTGTATTAATTACAATTTCTGGCTACTTGCTGTTGTTGGCTTGTTCTGACCAAAAAAGGAGAGCAGACTCTTGTAAATGTGTATTTAATTTAATTGCAAAGTAGGTAAGCTTTATATACATCAGTTTTATGCTCTCCTTGAATTGCCTGCAAATGTAATTGAAGCATGCTGTTCTAAATGAAAGCATGTCCTTTCTGTGCATGCTTTCCCAGCCCACTTCCTGTCATAGTTATCTTTATTTTGGGGGTTATTATGGTAGCCAACTACAAGGTGGTTAAAATTTTTGTTAGAGATTTGACTTGGTTTCTGTGAATTTTTACTTTCTTTGATTCCAATAAGAAAAGAAATGTTTATTTATCATCATCTTTGCATCATTTGTTTTTACATAGAAATTCTAAATATAGTTGAATTTTGCTGGAATTTCTTCTTTAGATAGGTCTTGCTTTCTCCCTCCTTTGTAATACACTGTAGATTAAGTAATGGTTGAGATAATTTAAGGGAAAATGAAATTTTATTTACAAAGATAATCCTCATTACATTGCATGTATCAAAGCAGTTTTTATTGTGTGTGTTTTTATTTTCTTTTTTGGACTTCTACAGTGACTTGGAAAAAGCATTATTTATCTATTTATTTATTAGATTAGGAAACATAGTTTATTTAGAAAGTAAATTAGAGAGAGAGAGAGAGACAAAAAGGGAGATTCACCTCCCCAGGGTAGGGGAGGGGGCCAAAGCTTAAGAAAACATGGTGTGGCCATAGCTCAAAGACCACATGACAACACCATAGCTTAGCAAGGCAATGGCCTAGCAATGGCCAAAAACATTTTTTAAAAATAGAGGCAGTGGCCGGGCATGGTGGCTCACACCTGTAATCTCAGCACTGTGGGAGGCTGAGGCAGGAAGATTGCTTGAGCCCAGGTGTTCGAGACTAGCCTGGGCAACATAGTGAAACTTTGTCTGTACTTAATAAGTAAATAAACAAGCAAGCAAACAAATAATTAAGGTGGTGATATATAGTGGAAAGAGCAACGAATGTAGTAAAAAATTGCTGTGTTTAGTGTTTGGTCTGGCATTTCTGCATAATAACCTAATAATCTAGGCCAAATGACAGTGTCTCTTAGTAGTTTTCTAATCTGAGAATAATAACTATAAAGCTTACTTCACTTGACTACCAAAGTATGAAATAATATATATGAGAGTACTTTTAAAATAGAAAACACTGTAACTATAAAAAGGTGCTGTTATTATTAGATGTTTTGCTAAAGAGCTTAAAAATTTTATAAAATCCTTATAGGGCAAATGAGAAAGGGCTGCCTGCCCTTTTCTCTTGTGGCATGTTTTTTGGAAGAGAAAATATACTTAAAATTGGTATATAAGACTGGTTTGTGTTGGTGTCACAATTTTCAAAATTATTCAGGTAAATAAGCAGGGTAGAGTTTTGTTTCAGAAGCATAACTAAACAGGATTTTAGCCAGTGTCTGCGGAAAAGGATAGAATGAAAACCTGGAAAATGATATAGAAAAATAAGTTGAATTCTGGCCAGGTAGGGTGGCTCTCACCTGTAATCCCAGCAATTTGGGAGGGCAGGGTGAGAGGATTGCTTGAGCCTAGTTTGAGCCCAGCCTAGGCATGATAGCAAGACATGGGTTGTCAAAAAAAAAAAAATTAGCCAGGCGTGGTGGCGTGAACCTGTAGCCCCAGCTGTTCAGAAGGCTGAGGAGGAAGGATCTCCTGAGCCCAGAACGTGGAGACTGTGAGCCTGGGATGAGCCCTGATTTTTCTACTGCACTCAAGCCTGGTCAATAGAGTGAGTCCTCCCTTCTCAAAAAAAGAAAGAGAAAAAAAAATAAGTTAAATTATGTTACAAGAATATTACCTCAAAAAGATTATCCCAGATGTTAGAATTAGTTACATCAAATGTTGCTTACATTGAGCCTTATTTTTGGAATTCGAGTATACGCCTTTGCCACTTGAATCCGCTATATCCTTCTGGACAATAGACTTTAGTCATTAGCATGTACTTGCAAGGAGAACTCTGCTTTAATTTGTTGATGTAGTCTGGGCCTGACAGGTTGAGTCAGCCTTTAGAAAGAAGATGGGTTCTAGATGGTTTAGGCAGGGTATGGGAGGTAAGGAACAGGGGGAATCTCTGAAGACTGCTAGGTTGAGCAGCTGGAGAACTGGTGTCTACTGAAGTAGAGAACATTTGAGGAGGAGTAGATATGTGGAAAAGTATAGGAGTTTGGGCTGGGCGCGGTAGCTCATGCCTGTAATCCCAGCACTTTGGTAGGCTAAGGTGGAAAGATTGCTTAAGCCCAGGAGTTTGAGACCAGCCTAGGCGTATAGCAAGACCCCATCTCTACAAAAAAAATTAAAACATAAAAAATTTCACCAGGCATAGTGGCACACACCTGTAGTCCCAGCTATGCAGGAGGTTGAGGCAGAAGGATCACCTGAGCCCAGAAGGTTGAAGCTGTGGTAAGGTGTGATCGTGCCACTGCACTCCAGCCTGGATGACAGAGTGAGACCCCAACTCAAAACAGAAAATATAAATCAATAAAATTAGGGGAAAAGAAGAATAGGCATTTGGTTTTGGACACTTGCACTTAGATTGTCTGTGAAACTTAACCTCCACGTAGAGACATACAACAAGAAACATAATGTAAATGTTGAAACACATGAATCTTAGAGTCCAGAGACTGGTTTTACCATTTACTTCGCTCCAAGGGGAGACCCCAGAAAAACTGGTATTATTTTTTGAAGGTCAGGCCCCTTGTAGTACACATGGAATTTGTTCCTCCAGACCAAATGGTCAACCAAAGTTTTTATCTCGAAGTTTTGAGAAGGTTGCATCATGATTTGCAGAAGAAATATCCTGAGTTGTAGCAAACAGGTGACTGGTTCTTTCACCATGACAGTACACCTGCCCACACTGCGCTGAGTGTTCAGCAGTTTTTGACCAAAAAATGGCATTACCTCCTACCCCACCCTCCCTATTCACCCAATCTTGCCCTGAGCGACTTTTTTTTTGTTTTGTTTCCCGGATGAAAAAAGTTCTCAGAGACAAACATTTTGCAGATGTAAAAAAGGTGAAACAACAACAGCAAAAAAAAAAAAAAAAAAAAAAAAAAGGCAGAAGCACTCAAAGGCATCAAAATTGACAAGTTCAAAAACTGTTTTGAGCTGTGAAAAGTGTCTCAGTAGGTGTATTGCATCAAATGGAGAGTAATTTGAAGGTGGCTGAAGTTTACACATGTAAGAATAATTGCACAAATGGGATGGGGAAACGTAGCAGTTCTTGGTAAAGTCCTTTGTAATGATGGTTTGATTTTTTTATTTCAAGAATCTTTTTTTCCCAATGTATGCTTTTTTCCTTTTTTGCACAGTTTCCTTATCACTTGCTGTAGATGGCTTATTTTGCATTCATGCAGACTATGTTGCAACTTTGTTTCATATGGTAAACTGAAAATTATTGCTTTAAAAAAAACTAAGTGCACAATTTTTTATAATTAAATTCTGGATTTTTTACTCCCCCCATGATGACCTTGAACAGTTTACCTCATCTCCCTAAGTCTTTGTTTTCCAATCTATAACCGAGACCATAATAAGCCCACAAAGAGTTGTTGTAAAAATTAAAGACAGAATAAAGTGTGTTTAACCTAGTACCTTGTACATAGTGCCAAATAAATTTTAGTTGTTAATATGAGTCTTGCAGTAAAACCTTGCACTCAGATGTGTAGAGTAAGATGAAAAGACAATCATTAAATAGATGAACTTCGTTGACTATAAGTTTTAGAACTATTTTTAAAGTCAGTTGTCTTTTTTGCATGGCATAGTCACAACACAATATCTTATATTTTAACTATTCTAATATTTGTGATTTTTGGATAGTCTTTTAAAAATATGATTTATTTTTTTATTTTGCTCTTTTTTGACAATGACAGCTGTGGCTTATTCTAAGCTATGTGCTTTGATTTAGTTAGAAGCCTATTTATATTTGGTCCATTTAAGTGAGTAGTAACTGAGAAAACTTTTGTCAAAGGCCTGTGTCCTTTAGGCATAGCAGGGGTAAGAGAAAAGCTCTGAGGCTGCATATTCTGATCAGTGCTTAGGCAGAAGGCGGGAAACTGTGGTTGAAAACAATAGGAAGTGGAATGGGTTGTATACAGGGCAGCCTCTGAGGCTGGATGTGGGAAGAAGGACAGATTATGCCACTAAAGAGAAGCTCTTACTAATCTTTGTGTTTATCTATACCCTGAAGCCTAAACTCCTTTTTATTACCCTGGTTTTGCTGAGTTCTGCTCCAGTCGCAGCAGAGATAAAGTCCTAGCATATCAAGTTAAAATTTGAAAACGCTTTCCTATAGGACTATTTACTGTTAGATGTAGCAGTTTTGTTCTTGTACAGTATTATTCAATTGGTAAATTACTGGTTTAAAAAAAAGTTTTTCAAGCTAAACAAAATGAGGATAGCTCATAGACTCATTCTTACAATATTTATCAAGTACAGTTGGCCCTCCATATCTGTGAGCTCCACATCTCTGGATTCAACTGTGTATTGAAAATATTTGAGGGGGGAAAAGGTTGAATCTGTATTAAACATTTGCAGACTTTTTTCTTGTCATTGTTTCCTAAACAATACAGTATAACTATTTACATAACATTACATGGTATTGTAAGTAATCTAGAGACATTGTAAGTAATCCAGAAGGATGTGCATAGATTATATGGAAATACTACCCTCTTTTATGTCAGGGACTTTTGAGTATCCACGGATTTGGGTATCTGCAGGAGATTCTGGAACCAATCCCCCATAGATACCAAGAGACAACTGGAAATTATACTTTTCAATACGAAAAATCAGTGTCACATGGCCTTATTTCTAGAGCAGAATGTGAATGTCCTCAAATTGTTTTTTCAGACTTAAGTAATCTGAAATTATTTTTCTCTTGTAGAATCTCAAGTTAAGGCTGTTTAGAATTTACACATAATTAATTATCTGGTCGTGTTGGGAACCTAAATGACTCAGATCCCTGCTGGAAAATATCTGCTTAATTGAACAAAAGGGAACTCAAATCAGTGGCTAAAACTTGTTCTTATTTCCTCTTATAGTGTGGCCTTCCTGCTGTAAGACTTGATTCATTCTTGCTTAACTACCACAGCAGTGTACTAACATCCTAATTGTACAAGTATACTAAGAAGGAAGAACAGCTATAATAGGTTAGAAAATTGAGAAGTAATTGACTATTTCTAATTGTCTAAAATGGCTCAAGATGAAAAATACTGTAAAAGTCATTTTGAAATACTATCTAACATCCCTCAGCAGTTCATTGTAGCCAATTGGATGCTCAGATAATTTAAAAATAAGTATAAACTTATTTATAAAATTGAGGAAATGAAAAAAACACTGAATAATCTTGTCATTCAAGCTATTACAGTTCTGATATATATTTTTTATTGTCTTCTGTCATATACACACACAGAGTGCAGAGGTACAATCTTAGTTCACGGAACCATGATCTCTGGGCTCATGATCCTTCAACCTCAGCCTCCCAGTAGCATGCCACTATTCCCTGCTAACTTTTTGTTTTTATTTTTGTAGAGACAGCGTCTTGCTGTGTTGCCCAGGCTGGTGTGGAACTCCTGGCCTGATGCAGTCCTCCCACCTTGGCCTGCCAAAGTGCTAGGATTACAGTCGTGAGCCATTTCACCCAACAAGATATACATTTTATAATTCATCTGTTCATTTAACAAATTACAATGTCAAAATTACGTTCATCCTGCATAGATAAAACAGATAATGAAGCCTTCATATGTCAGGAAGTGATACATGTTAGAAAAGAATAAGAAGAGTAGAGAATTGCCATTTTATCTAGAGTGATTAGGGAAGACATCTCTGATATAGTGACATTTGAGTCACCTGAAGGAAGCAAGTGAAACATGTGACTATCTGGAGAAAGAATTTCATGAACACAGTAAGCTGGGAGGACACAAACCCTGAGGCAGGAGCTTTCTTGCTGTGCTAAGGAATAGCAAGGAGGTTATTGATCATAGAGTGCATATAATTTTGTGTTTTTTAACCATTGCTTTAATAAAATATGGATTCATTCCAAGCAAGAGAAGCTTCATTAGGCATCTCATTTAGGAAAGGGATGCAAAGTGGAAAGAGCGTAAGAGTAGTAAACATGAAACCTAGTTAGGGGTGAAATGACCTGTATAACACAAGATTACAGAATCACACTTCTACACTGGCTAAAGTTATGAGTTCTATACAGTCATAACATAGGTTGGAAGAAGTGCAAAATTCCAGTTGCCAAAGGAAAGGATGAAAAAATGAAACATTGTTATCTGATAACAAATTTTCCCTATGACTTTAAGATCCTTACATATAGTTAGGCTTAGATTAGATATCACTAAGATCTTTTCAGTAACTTTTTGAAAGCTCCTGCAGCAAACAGAAAATGGACAGTCTCTTCCCCCTTCACTAACTTGCTTGTAAACTACCTTTTAAAGAACTTGAATGTTGGTGCTTTTGTTCAGTGACTTGGGTTGCTTTCTGACCTGTTGACTCTAGGCATATTGGGTCCTATAACCTGAGCATTGTATCTGAAAGAATAGCTAAAATATACTTATAAGGATGCATGATAACAGTGTCCTGCTGACACTGTATATTGTGTTACCTATTGAGAAAGGAGCATTTTGTCACTTGCTGAGAGAGTGAGCAGTTTGAAATAAACTAAGAAAGTCCTTAATGAAGAATAGATTGATTCTTTTCTTGTTACCGAGACAGTATCCCAAACTTGGCAATTCCATAATTTAGGAAGTAGGAAGCTAAGTTTGAATGCATTCAGTGTGGATAAGCAGGAAGAATAGGAAACCAAATACAACATTACCAAAGGAGATATGTACTTAGTTCTAACATTTAGATACTGGCCCATTTTAATAGGTTTTATAGATGTAACTTGGATTCCTATATCTGAACTTTAGCCAAGTATTCTCTGTATTTTAAAAGGAGACCACAATGGGGGACTTTCTCTCTTCTCTGTTGGATATTTTTTTAAGCCCTGTGAAGCAAAGATCTGTTTTCATGATGTTGTGGTTGGTAGCAGTCTTCTAAATTAAAATTTGTTTAAAGGCTGTCCAATTTTTAAAATAAAAACGAGCCCAAATCCTAAGAATACGTGCTCTTGACATCCTCTTTCCTTATTTTCAACTAAGAAGAAAGTCCCAACTGCCTTCTCTACACATGGAGAATGTGGCTTTTCATAAAAGAACGCCCTAGTCTTGTACCTGCTATATTGTGGTGAAAGCCTTTTCACCCATACTGTATCTTCACCATACAAGTTATTTTTTGAAAATCTAAACTAGAAAATGTAATTAACCAGAAAAATTTTTATTCTTCAAACATGCCAGTTAGCCTGCTGACCAGAAATGACAACTAACCTCCCTGTTGTATTGCTAACTAGCAATTGTTAATGTTTTCCAGAAGCACTTTGAAAAGAATTTAGCAATGAGTGATCAGGGCCCTTTACCAAGATTGCAGGGAAAAGGCCTAGTAGATCATGAGCTGCATCCTGGAATTATGCTCACAATTGGCTCTCCAAGGAACAGTTTCACCAAAAATATTCTCTTGATTATTTCCTTTAATAATGTGTTTTAAATATTTTAAAGGTTGTAAATTATCTTAATCTTTCTCAAAATGTATGTAAACAATATAGTAAGTACCCATATATCGACCACCCAGGTTCACCACATCTTCACATTTTGCTTTATTTGACTCAGGGTTTGGTTTTGTTTCAAAGAAATAAACATTAAAGTTAAAACTTCTCATTAATCCTATATAATCAGAATTTTATATACAGGGTTTTAATGTTCTGCTGGGGCCTCCTGATACTTTTCCTACAATTGTTAATTGAGAAAGCAGAGCTAGTAGGATAAATGTTTTGACATCTGAAGCTTCTCTTTTGAATTTCTTTACAGTCCAAATTGTTATACTCAGATAAAATGAAGCCTTTTTCATTTATTTAGCGCTTAAAATAATTTTTATTACCAATATAAGGGAGTGATTTGAAAGTTTTAGAAACACAACCATACTTTGCCTACAGAAAAGTTTTCAGCAGTGTAGCAAGTCTTTTAGAAGTTTTACATGTCTGATACTGTTGGAATAGACTTCTGTACCATCTTTTCCCAAATAAACCCTTTTTCGAGCAGTAAAAATCTAAAGTATTTAAGCAAACTTTTATATCTGATATTTTCAAGTAGTGTTATGACAATCAGAGTTGTAAAGAAAACAGCAAAGAGAAATCTAAGAGATTTAGAGTCAAGAAAGTTGCTAACTATGAATTGGCTTATTACTGCAGTTAGCACAAGAGTTGATTTGCAGGTGTACAAGACTTGGTTATGTTTCTGATGTAAGATCCTAAGAGGTTAGGCTCATGTTTTTTATATTTCATTATGCCTCCTCTTATCTCCATGTAATTAAGCATCTAGGAAAATTTACCAGTAAATAGAACTTTTCCTATAGAGGAAAAAAATTAAGGTAGCATTTTAGTACTTGTCAAATTTTTCAGACCTGAGTTTTGTCCTAGCTAGTAAAACTATAACCACATAATACTTGACAAGTACCGTAACTAGAAGCGTTTTAAATCTGTAAAATAAAAGGGCTAGATTATATCCTTCTGAATTTCCTTTTATTTATTCTTTATTTGGGAATCTTCATTTTATGATCAGACTATTTGTACAGCTAGACCATTAAAAGGGGTGAATTTAGACTTTTTGACAGTGCAAGTCAAGTCCTATTCAAAGTTCAAAAATCCTTGCAGATTACATTGTTTTATTAGAATTTTAAAACACTGCTTTATAACAAAAAAAATAACTGGGTAATTAACTGGAACTTTGAAATCTTTTGTTTGGGGAAAAAAATCTTTTTAGGATAAGATTTTAGCTTTCCAACAATGGTCTCTGTCATTTTTTACTATAAAATTGCAGTTAATATTTCTAGCATTTTGGTTGTTCTCTTCTTCAACTCCGTGGTTTTGGGGAATAGAACTGATAGTATCAGAGAAAAGCCTCAAATTAAGTAAAGTCTTTTTTTTTTTTTTTTTTTAATTTTAAAGATGTGGGATACAATTCAGGGGGTATATAAATGTTCATTATGTAGGTACACTTGTTGATGAGGTGTCTCTTCCCCCTGCCCCACAGTTACCCACTACTGCCAATCCAGCCGCCCCCCCCAACACACACCCACCCCAGCATTTTCCCACTAAAGAGTCTTTAATGTCCTGTTTGTTTGCAGGAATTAGGTAGTGTCACTCTATGCCGCATTTTAGTTAAATTCAAATTCCAGTTTGGAGAGGCTGTTTAGTTCTAAAGATTATAAAATAAAAATGGATTCCTAAAGTGGAAACTTTGGGGAGAAAGGGTTTTTTTTGAGTTGGGGTCCCACTCTATTGTCTGGGCTGGAGTTCATTGCTACAGTCACAGCTCACTACAGCCTCGCCCTCCTGGGCTCTGGCGGTTCTTCCACCTCAGACTCCCAAGTAGCTGAGACTACAGGCGCGTACTACCCTAGCTTACTTTTTGATTTTTTCTTTTTTTGCAGAAATGAAATTTCACTGTGTTGTCTAGGCTAGTCTTGAACTCCTGGGCTCAAGCAGCTCTTTCACCTTGGTCTCCCAAAGTCCTGGGATAACAGACGTGAGCCACCTCACTGGCTGAAAGTTACTTTAAATTTTAAGCATTGGAAATGTTAGAAGGCTTTGTCCAGGTAGTGCCCATTACACAATAACTACAATCATGATCAAAACCCCTGAAACTCTGCTGTTGTTTTTGAAAGGCATTTTTTTTTCTTTTTTTAAATCTCTAAATACAGAAGTAAAGGAAGCTATGAAAATACTGGTGGAACTGCTCTTGGAGTGAAGTTTGCCCAGTTCTATCTTACTTCTCCACTCTGTCTGAATTTTTGTTTTCTTTTATTACCATTTATGAAAGATTAATAAATTTTGAGATGTGTAAAATGTGTAATTTAAATTTGTGTAGTATCCAAATTTTTGCAAGTAAAAAGACACATGTGAAATAAAGCTTAATAATATATTTAACCTAGTATAGCCAAAATATTATCATTTTAATGTGTAAGCAGTATAAACAGTTAATGAAATGTTTTACTTTTTTTCATAATAAGTCTTCAGAATCTGGTGTGCATTTTATACTTCCAGCACATCTCAGTTGAGACTAGTCACATTCTTAGTGTTCAGGAGCAATGTTCAGCCATGTCCTATAAAATTTCTTCTTTTATAATTAAACTAATCTATCATTGATCAGATTCATTTAAGAATATTTATTTGGTTTGGACATAAGCTAATAAATTGCTAAAGCTGAGATTCAGATCAAAGTCTGCTTCACAAGCTTATATCCTCTCCATTCCCTCTCAGTCCCAGAAATTTTTATTATGCCAAGGTTGGAGATAAAATGTTGAGATTAATTAAGCAAGCAGTACCTTCACTATTGAGTACTAGTAGCCGTGTAGTGTAATTACTCGCTATTGTGAGATGGGTAGTTTAATTATTTTTTCTGTTTCTTTTTCTGGACCCCTAGACTTTTGATCAGTCCCATGGCCCATCTCTTTCCCCTGACTTTGCTGGTAGTTTATTTACATTGAAGACAGCCAAAAAGTAACATTGGGGTAATACAAACATTTTGACTGTAAAATTGAAAAACCTGAGACTCTCAAGAAAAAAATTTGACAATGACCGGGGAGGAAAGTCTCCTCTTCAGCTGTATATTTTATCTAATACCGAAGGTAAAATCTGTCTTCTTAAAAGAAAAGATCACAAACAGGTGTGCTGTGTGCAGGCCAAAGGTATGTTTTTCCTTTTTTTTGGCAAAGGAGTAAACACTTAACAATTGGGAGATCTCATAGTGTATTATGGATTTCCCTCGGAAATATGAGAAGATCCAATAACACTTGCCCACATCCTTCATGGAGCTGACTAGCTCCTGCCTCCTGAGATGGGCTATCGGCACTGCCAATGTCCCTACCCCCAGTCGTCCTGTACTCTCCCACTTCTCTCATTTGCATTTCCTGCAGGTGAATTTGTAACTCCTATTTTAAAGTGTACATAATAGAATCAGTAGAATTCTAGTTTATTTGCCTACATTTGCTGTTCTCTGGGTAGTTTAAGGCTTATGAAGAGATATTGTGTACTAAATCACATAAGCAATTGCAAGATGGTTTTTAGAATGGTAACACATCTTTACAAAAGCAAAGGGATAAATATTTGTCAAGGAATATTATGCTTTACGGTGTGATGTCTTATTTAATCAATCATAATTCTAATTGGTAAGGAGTAATATCATTTTATGTGGAAGGAAAAAGGCCAGAGTCTCACATCTAATAAAGTGTGAAACTGGGATTCAAATTCTGGTCAGTCTTTTCCAAAACTCAAGTTTTTTCCCACTATATTGCATTGCCAGGAATTGTTTGAAGTGCTTAGGTTATATACTTGATCTCCAACATATAATACCAGTTTACAAGCAGGGAAGAAGGCATTTGCATCCTAACATGCACTGCTGTTTTTATATCATATTGGAATAGCTAGAAGCATTAGATTGTTCCTTTACTTTCCTACTTAGTTGGTTATGCTGCTTGACAGTTGATAAAAGTAATCATTGTGATTTTCTGAGCTGTCTCTTTCAGCAAAGGAGAACATTTTTTTTCTTTGAAACTGTCACCAGTCCTTCCCCTTTGCTAGACATACATTCTCTTCTAAGTAGCAACAGAAGCATCCATGAAATGTCTTGTTTTTCATTCAGAAAGCATTTATGATATACACCTCTGACCCAAGATTTTGGAAGATATTTTAAATACAAGATGCCTGCCTTCAGAAATTTTACAATCTTAAAAAAAAAAAAAAAACTAGAGAGAAAATTATTTTAAAAATAGATACCTATAAGAATAAACTGTACAAAGAAAAAGGACAAGGAAATACAGATAAGGATGATTTTAGAAGGGGGATATTTACAGCTGATAATCATTTAGTTATCTAAGTTCAAGTATGCTAAAAATCATCAGGAAGCAGAGCCCACTCTTAGATTCAGAAGTAATAAAGACATATATCATGTGGTGTTAAAATTATAGTGTGGGAGGTCTTAGGCTGGTCTTAGATCAAACATTGAGGCCGAGCACACTATGAGTAATAATAATAAAAATAACTTGAACTTCTCACCCATAACAAGCACGACTTTTTAATTTGATTCTAAAGAAATACTTGCAGACATTTAGCAAGTAGTTTATCTTTCTTTTCTTTTTATGTGGCATCACATAAACTACTGGATTATTTCATTTTCTTCTCCTTGGGTAGTTTAGGTCATTATTAGCTGTCTTGAGGTGTTGGCCTCTGGTTGAGGATCACATTTTCAGTCTGATTCGGATGCTATTTTCATATCATGCCAGACAAGTTGGCAAGTGCTGGAAATTTCCTCTGCTTTTTTACTCAGGCCCTTTCCTTCTCCTTCCCTTTTAGTTTCTTTTGTTACCATTTTACAGTCACCATTGACATTTATGAAACATGTCTATTTGTAGCACACTGGGATGCTGGGGGCAGGGATGAATGGGGTTTGTTTGCAGTGTTTTTGTTTTTGAAGGAAGCTGCTTTTAGATATTGTTTCCTTTTGTAAAGGCTATGTAATGTTGATTTGTCTCTAGACCTTTTTTTCACATTTTAATTTTGGACTGTTGAAGCTCTTGTAAACTACTGGTTTATGTAAATAAAAGATGTTTTAGAGCCTATGTTGCTAATAACACTTTCTTAGCACTGTCTTAAAAAATTTTATTGTATTATAATTTGAAATTAACTGTTTTAACTCAAGGCTGATTGCAGGCACAATATTAAAGTGAGAAAAGGTGGTCAGATACCTCTTAACCTCCCAGCTCTCCTCACATGCCAGTGGCATAGCTCTTAGTCCCCTTTCCCATCCTAACTTATGAAGGTGTTATCTTCTCTCCTTGTGGTACGAGGGGGAGACCCCAAAAACCCAGAATTTATTTATTAACAATTGTATATTTATTTGTACATGTTTAAACTTCAGTCAAAGTACTCTCCATTGGATTCAATACACCTGTGGAGTGTATTTTCCACTGTTCAGAACAGTTTTTGAACTAATCAATTTTGATGCCTTTTAGTTCTTCTGTTTTTTGTTTCACCTCTTCCACATCGGCAAAATGTTTCCCTTCGAGGACTTTTTTCATCCAGGGAAACTAACAAAAAAAGTCGCTCAGGATGCTGGGGCATGAGAGTCTTAGCATTTTTGGTCAAAAATTGCTGAACACTCAGTGCAGTGTGAGCTGGTGTGCTTATAAATCACCCATCATGAAATGGGCAAATGCTTTGAAAGAATCTCCCAAAAAACATTCACTGAAGCCGAACACAGCCCCCCACAGCAACGCTAGGTGGTATACCGATGCCGATGAGTTCCTGGAACACTTACTTATTGGGGGAAGCCTGTACTAAAAGGGGCCCACCCGCTAAAAGATATTTCTGGGTTTTGTTGGGTCCCCCTTATATACTGCATTTTCGTTATCCCTCCATCTGTCAGTGAATATTAGCTCATTCTCATTCCTTAGCTGTTGTGAAGGGTGTTGCTGTAAACATGAGAATACTAGTATCTCTACAAGATCCTGATTTTAGTTCTTTTGGAAAATACTCAATAATGGAATTGCTGGATCATATACTAGTTCTATTTTTAATTTTTAATTTTTTGAAGACTCGTCATCCTGTTTCCATGGCAATTGTACCATTTTGCATTCCCACTAGCAGTGTGCAAGTATTCCAGTTTCTCCATATCCTCATCAATGCGTGTCTGTGTTTTTGATACTAGCCATCCTAATGGGTATGAGGTAATATCTCATTGTGGTTTTGATTTGCATTTTCCTGATGATTAGTGATGTTGGACAATTTTTCATAACATGTTGGCCATTTTTATGTCTCTGGAGAAATGTTTGAAGTGCTTAGCCCATTTAAAAAAAAACTTTATTAGTTTTTTTTTAACTGTTGAATTTCTCATATGTTTTAGAGATAAACTTCTTGTTAGATATAGGGCTTACATATTCTCTCCTATTCTGTAGGCTTTTTCATTCTGTTTATTATTTCCTTTGCTGTGCAGAAGCTTTTTACTTTGTGGGGTCCTGTTTTTTAAGTGCTAATAAATATCAGTAGATTGATTAAATAGTATGGTTGACATGGTTGTTGTGTATCTGAATAATTTCTCTTTTCTTTTTACTTGTTAGGAAAACCTCCATCATAAAATTATTTTCTTTTGTGTTTTCTATCTCAATCTTCCTGACCTTCTTGTGGATATGTATCAACTTACATAAATTATATTTAATCCTGAAAATTGTTATTCTCAATTAAGGAAATGGCAGTGTTTGTTTTAATGATGTTTTGGACTAGGTCTTTTGATTCCTATACCACTTTATTTTCTATATGCTGTGTAATGTAGTTGACCCTCCATATCCATGGATTTTACATCCATGAATACAACCAACCACAGATCAAAAATATTTGGAAAAAAAATTGTGTCAGTACTAAACACGTGCAGATTTTTTATTTTCTAGTCATTATCACATAAAGTACATATAACTTATTTGCATAGCATTTATATTGTATGAAGTATAAGTAATCTAGAGATTTGAAATATACAGGAGGACATACATAGGTTATGTGCAAATACTGTGCCATTTTATAGCAGGGAATTGAGCATCTGCAGATTTTCGTATCTGAGAAAGGTGTATGAAACCAATCCCTCATGGATACCAAGGGACAACTAACTGTATAACAAGAGCAATCGTATATATTGAGAATAAAACATTGAAGTAGCTACTTTTGTCTTGTTTTTATTGTATCATATGAATTACTCACTTTTCTATGATTAATTACAGAAAATATATGTGACTTAATTTTTGTCTTGTGTTTCAACAGAAGGAGAATATATTAAAATGTTTATGCGAGGTCGTCCAATTACAATGTTTATTCCTTCTGATGTTGACAACTATGATGATATCAGAACAGAACTGCCTTCTGAGAAGCTCAAACTGGAGTGGACGTATCCTTCTCTATCATGACAGTTAATTTGTTACTTTGTCTCTGGCTTAAGAAAAATTAATTTACATAATCTCTATCAAAATTGTCTTTATATGAAAAAAGTAAATATAAGAAAACAAGCACTTGAAAAATTAAAAAGACATTCATCTCTAACCCTTTCACATATATGTTTTACTATTAGCAATTTAAAGCCATAAAATTAATGTCTTTGGAAAGGGCAAGCAATATTGTATGAACTCTGCGGCAGGTACTTGTGGTATGGTAGAAAAGGCACTGGGCTAGAATTGGAAGATTGTTATTTTGGCTCTGCCACTTACTCCCTATGAGCCTTAACTTTCTTCACTTTATTAAAAGGGTTAATAACCCAAACCTCGCAGTGCTGTTGTAAAAATTAGGCAGAACATCGGTTAAACACTTTGTAACCCATGAAACTATGTGTGGTGTGAATTATTGGAGCTCAGATTAACAAGGCTGATTCTAATCCCAAAGCCAAACTTTTTAAAAATAACTGTTTAAACCAGAACTCTCATAATTCACCTAGAAAGTCTCTAACAAATTCAGTGAAGCAGAAAGGAGCTAGTAGTTTTCTACTACACCTCCTCCCACATCCCTTAGATTATTCCCTCCATTAGGCAGAAACCAGCTTGGAAAAACTCACCAATCCTATAATTCTGTACAACTCGTTTGTAACAAGCATTCTGCCTACCAAGTTGTGACTGAATATCCCTTATTTATCATGTAAGTCCAGCACAAATATAACTTTCTCAGGTAGGCCTTTTTTACCTCTCTCCATCTAACTTAGGTATTATTTATGCTTGCTTGCTTTTTTTTTTTGGTATCTGGAGTCTAACTCTGGTGCCCAGAGTGGAATACAGTGGCATGATAACAGCTACCACAGCCTTGACCTGCTGGGCTCAGGTGATCCTTCCACCTCAGCCTTTCAAGTAACTGGGACTACAGGTGCATACCACCTGCCCACCTTTTTTTATTTTGTAGAGATGAGGTCTCACCAAGTTACCCAGGCAGGTCTTGGACTTCTGGGCTCAGGCAATCCTCTCATCTTGGCCTCCCAAAGTGCTGGTATTACAGGCATGAGCCATTGCGTCTGGCCCTATTTATGCTTTCTCCTAGCATCCTGTCATTTTTCTTTCCACAGTTTGTAATTATGTATTTGGTGATGATTTCTGTCTTCTTTGCCAGAGCATAAGCTCTGGAAACATAGGCCCCACATTTTCTTTGTTAGAACTGTTCAGCACTGTGCCTGAAGTATATTAGGAACTCAATATATGTTTGATGAATAAGGAAACTAAGATATAAACATATTAAAGGACTCAGGGTCGCACAAGGGATAATGGCAGGATATGAGTTTCCTAGTTCTAGTCCAGTCTTTTCGGTATATGTTCCTGAAAAAATTGTTAGTTTAACACCTTGAAATTATTTATTTTTTAAAAACCTTGACTCTTTCTTTTAAGATATGGTTATCGAGGAAAGGACTGTAGAGCTAATGTTTACCTTCTTCCTACGGGGGAAATTGTTTATTTCATTGCATCAGTAGTAGTACTGTTTAATTATGAAGAGAGAACTCAGCGACACTACCTGGGTCATACAGACTGTGTGAAATGGTTGGTATCATTTAATTTTGGTTTGTTTTTTTATATCCTCATTTCATATTTTTTAAGTTTGAGTTTTACTGAAAATGATTTCTTATCGAAAGCTGAGAATGTAAGGCTATCATAGGCATTTTGTAGAATATATTTTAAAAAGGAAAAAAAGGACTTAAGTCTGCCAAAATGGTTGGTGTGGTATCAGCAGCAATAAAATACACCCACCATAAATCTTGATTGGAACCCCTTATGCTTTCTCAGATCCCTGTAGCCATTTTTTTCTTGGGTCTGTGTTGGAAATATATGTGAGGCGGACTGCCTTGGAAATATGTGTTCAGGTTTCTGAGAATGATTATTGGTTACTTAATATTAGTGAAGATTTGTCCTATGTAGATAAATTTTGGACTTGGGGCTTAATGGTTGATTAAGGATCATAAATATGCCAGAGGGTATCAGACTGAAAATGTGAGAACTCCTTTTAAATGCTAAGGCATATTGTAAAATTACTAAATGACTTTTGCTACCTTTTAGTTAAATTCAAACATTTATTGCTTAGGTTAATTATTTTTAACATTTAAAAGACTTTTTTATGTCGCTACTATTCTGGCAACTATATCTTTATCTAGAAAAAAGATTGCTCTAATATATGACTATTAGAATATTTGTAAATATTGTTGATCTTTTTTTTTTTTTTTTTTTGAGTTGGAATCTCACTCCGTCGCCCAACCTGGAGTGCCCTGGCATACTCACGGCCACCCCAGTGTCGACCTGCTGGGCTTCAGCGATCCTTCTGCCTCAGCCTTTCAAGTAGCTGGAACTATAGGCGTGCGCCCGGCTGATTTTTTATTTATTGTAGAGACAACAATATAGGCTGAGCCACTTAGCCCGGCCTTTTAGAGATGATTAAAATATTATCTTTTATACTTACAGAAAAATATATGTGCAGAATGATTTATTGCAGCATTATTTATGATAGATAGTAAAGATTAGATTGGTCTGAGTATTTTATAGTTGAGGACTAGTGAGGTCGTAGTATGCCTGAAGGTCACCATGTAGCTGTAAAGGAAGAATGAGAAAGCACTTTAGGTATTAATATGGAAAGATGCCTAAGATGTACTCCTAAGTACAAATATTTAAGAGCAAGAGAATATTCACAGTGTTCTACCATTTGTATAAAAAAAACAAGGTGGAAAGTAGACGCTTATCTTGGCTTTCATGTATATAAAAATTTCCTAGAATTATTAATAAAAAGAAACTAGACTGGGCATGGTGGCTCATGCCTATAATCCCAGCATTTTGGGAGGTTAAGGTGAGAGAATTGCCTGAGCCCCTGGGTTCGAGACCAACCTGGGCAACTTGGCTAGACCTCATCTTTACAATAAATCAAAAAATCAGCCAGGTGTGGTGATGCGTGCCTGTAGCTCCAGCTACTTGGAAGACTGAGGCAGAAGAATTGCCTGAGCCCAGCAAGTTGAGGCTGCAGTGGCTGTGATTGTGCCACATAGCCTGGGCAACAGAGTGAGACTCCGACTCAAAACTAAAATAAAATAAAACAAAAAAGAAACGAATCGCAAAGATTACCTGGCAGAGGTGACATAGGGGTTGGGGATCGGGGTGAGATTGACAAGACCTTAGGAGATGGGGCAGGTAGGAAAGACACTTTTCTTAGAATATCTTTTATAGCTTTTGATATTTGTACCCTGTGAATATACTAGTCTAATTCAGAAATTTTAATTTAAAGAAATTGTTTAAAAAGAGAGATCTGAAATGGCAAAATGTTAATATATTAGATTTTTAGTTACCTTTAGTGTAGTTGACCTTCATGCAGAACATAAAACTTAGTAAGGAGAAATGAAATTAAAGAAACATATTGATATACTCTAGCCTCCTTAGTAGTCAAAGAAATTAAAACAAGGTATCATTTGTATCAATTGTTGAAGCATTTTAAAAGTTGTAATTTTTTTTGTTTTTCCTTCTTCTTTAAGTTAGAATCTTGCTCTGTTGCCTAGGCTGGAATGCAGTGGAATAATCACTGCTCTCCATAGCCTCTAACACCTGGGCTCAAGCAATCTTCATGCCTCAGCCTCTCGAGTAGCTGGGACTTCAGGTGCACACCACTACACCCAAATAATTTTTTTGTAGAGATGAGGTCTCGATATGTTGCCCAGGCTGATCTCAAACTCCTGGGCTCAAGTGATCCTCCCACCTCTGGCTCCCAAAGTGCTGAAATTACAGGCAAGCGGTACTGTGCCAGGCATTAAGGGGTATGATAATTTTTTTTTGGATCAGTGTCTGTTGCCCAGGCTGAAGTGCCATGGCACACACATAGCCACTGCAGCCTCTACCTGCTGGGCTCAGGCGATCCTTCCACTTCAGCCTTCCAACTAGCTGGAACCACAGGTGTGTGCCACCACTCCCAGCTAATTGTTTGATTTATTGCAGAGACGAGGTCTTGCCAGTTGCCCAGGCTGGTCTCGAACCCCTGGACTCAGGTAATCCTCTCACCTCTGCCTCCCAAAGTGCTGGGATTACAGGTATGAGCCACTTTACCCAGCATAAAAGGTATAATTTTTAATATGAGGAAGTTGAAGTGAACGTTTTAGAGCATTTTAATTATGACAATTTTAATTTGTCCTTCTCTTTGGGAAAATAATAATCAATACATACCAAGAAACAAAAAATTTTATATTCTCATTTAAGCTTACCCCTTGGTTGCAGTATTTATAAAGATTCTAAATATCAGATGAAGATGTCTTTTTTTTTAATTTGCTGGACAATATATATATATATTTTTAATTGGAGTCTCCATCGCCCAGACTGGAGTGCAATGGCACGCTCATGGCCACCCCAGTGTCAACCTGCTGAGTGGGCACTGGCGATGCTTCTGCCTCAGCTTTCCAAGTAGCTGGAACTACAAGCATGCACTACCACGCCCGGCTATAGAGACAAGGTCTCGCCAGGTTACCCGGGTTGAACTCGAACATGCAGACTCAGGCAATCTACTCACCTTGGCCTCCCAAAGTGCTGGGATTACAGGCTGAGCCACCGAGCCCAGCTGACAATTTTTTATATGTACCATGAGCAATTTGGGCACATATGCTACACTACTTTCTATTTTTATTTAAAAATTTCTTGCCCCAAGAGTGACTTAAAGAATTTAGATAATTTTGAATTGAAAAACTAAATGCTGGCTGTTGCTAGCATTAGCTATTGTTAATGAGGCTAGCATTTAGCCTAAGTACTAATGTACTTTGGTTTAGTTAGGATCCAAGATAAAAGCTAATTAAAAGGTTAAAGACACTATGTGTGACGGTGTTTACTGCTGTTTTCTTTTGTAGAAAAGTAGAAATGGCCTAAAAGATGGAAGAGCTGTTAAGTCAGTAGTATGTATAAGGAACATGTAGCAAAATGAAAAGATGCTTATATTTTAATGGATTAAAATTAATGTATTACAATATTGCATCTTCATTATAATAAAACCATGTGAATATATATGCCTGTGTGTATGAACTAGAAAGGTACTTGAGCAAATGAAAACAATTTAACAGATGTGGATAAATATTTTCTTTGAATTTAGGATTCCATTAATTTGTACAGCTTAACAAAAAAGTATAGCTGAAAACTTAGAAATCTTCAGCTAATTGTTGTTTGTTAGGTTTGCTAAAGAAAACAAATAAGCTGAGCTCAGTGGCTCAGCCTGTAATCCCGGCGCTTTAGGAGGCTGAGGTGAGTGGACTGCCTGAGCCAGTGGGTTCGAGACCTGCCCGGGCAACTTGGCGAGACCTCATCTCTACAACAAGTCAAAAATTAGCCGGGCGTGGTAGCGTGCGCCTGTAGTTCCAGCTACTTGGAAGGCTGAGGCGGAAGGATCGCCGGTGCCCAGCAGGTTGAGGCTGCGGTGGCCGGGAGCAGCCACTGCATTCCACTCCGAGTGACAGAGTGAGACTGCAACTCAAAAAAAAAAAAAAAAACTCACTGTCTCGCCAAGTTGCCCAGGCAGGTCTCGAACCCGCGGGCTCAGGCAGTCCACTCACCTCAGCCTCCTAAAGCGCCAGGATTACAAGCTGAGCTACCGAGCTCGGCTCAAAGTGAGTTATTTTAATGATTAAAAATCATTTGTAGCCGGGCTCGGTGGCTCAGTCTGTAATCCCGCGCCTTTGGGAGGCTGAGGTGAGTGAATTGCCTGAGCCCGCGGGTTTGAGACCCACCTGGGCCGCGAGACCTCATCTCTATAATAAATCAAAAAATCAGCCAGGTGTGGTAGCGCATGCCTGTAATTCCGGCTACTCGGAAGGCTGAGGCGGAAGGATCACCGGAGCCCAGCAGATCGAGGCTGCGGTGGCTGGGAGCTGCCACTGCACTCCAGTCTGGGCGACAGAGTGAGACTCCAACTCAAAAAAAAAAAAATCATTTGTTTGAAAAGTGTTGATGCAAAGGTAAATTTCTGCTGTTGCATGTTTCCTGTATTTAAAACTATTGTTAATACTGCTTTTTAGTCTTGCTGTACATCCTGACAAAATTAGGATTGCAACTGGACAGATAGCTGGCGTGGATAAAGATGGAAGGGTAAGTGCCACTGTGTCATGTATTCTGTAGAATTAGTTGTAATTTTAATTACAACTCATTTATTTTATTCTTTTAATTTAATCACTAAAGATTTTCTAGTATAAGCAAGGAGAAAGCATATTAGAATGTAAGACCACTTCAAAACACAAAAGAGAATCATACTACTTAAATATATTTTTCTAAAAAATGTTATCTTCCTAAGAAAAGTAATTACTTGTCAAACTGGACTAATATTTTCATTCCATTTTTCTTTACATAGAATAACTTATTAATGTCTGTCAAAAGGTACTGCAATTTTCCTTAGTTGATGAACCTCTTGATTTTATTTTATGTATGTCTTTTCAGAGATAGGGTCTTGCTATGTTGCCTCGGCTGTCTCAAACTCCTGGGTTCAAGTGATCCTTCCACCTCAGCTTCTTGAGTAGCTGGGCTAGAGCTGCATACCACAATGCCCAGCTAACCTCTTGATTTTATATGACTAGAACTGATATCACTTAAAGAGTTTCATTTACTGTTTGATATTATTCCATTAATTTACATAACAGATCTTTTATTTCTAAGGATCAGTGGTGAATATTAATGATAACTGATTAGCATACGCATAACCGTACTCATGATATTCTCTGACTTTACTTTCTTTAAAGACAAGGAATGGAGAGATTCTACTAGATGACTTTTTTTTTTGAGTCGAATTCTCACTCTGTTGCCCAGGCTAGACTGCAGCAGTACATTCAAGGCTACCTCAGCCTCAACCTGCTGGGCTCAGGCAATCCTTCCATCTCAGCCTCCCAAGTAGCTAGAACTATAGGCATGTGCCACCATACCTGGCTAATTTTTTAATTTTATTGTAGAGACAAGGTCTCACCAAGTTGCCCAGGTTGGTTTCAAACTCCTGGGCTCAGGCAATCTTTTCACCTTGGTCTTCCAAAGTGCTAGAATAACAGGCATGAGCCACTGCACCTGACCTGTCTATTAGATGACTTCTAAGACCCTTTCCAGTTTCAAATTCTGCTTACATACGGTTTATTTAGCAGTTTATTAGACACTGACTTTTTAAAAATGTGTTATTTTTTTTCAGGAGCGAAGATAATGCAAAAAAGCAAAGTATTGCCTGAGTTAGAATTCTAACTCTTTTTTTTTTTTTTTTTTTTGAGTCAGAGTCTCACTCTGTCGCCCAGGCTGGAGTGCAGTGGCACACTCACGGTCACCACAGCCTCAATCTGCTGGGCTCAGATGATCCTTCTACTTCAACCTTCCAAATAGCTGGAACTACAGGTGCACGCCACCACACCCAGCTAGTTTTTTAAATTAATTGTAGAGACAAGGTCTCACCAAGTTGCCCAGGCTGGTCTCGAACTCTTGGACTCAAGCAGTTCTCTGGCCTCAGCCTCCCAAATTGCTGGGACTACAAGCTTGAGCTAGCTCTATCTTTTAAGAGCTGTGTAACTTTGGGCAAGTTACTTAAATCTCTGTATCTCAGTTTTCTCATTTGTTAAGTGATAATTATAATAGTATCTATCAGGATTATGAGGATTAAATGAATTAATGTGTGACATACTTAGAATAGTATTTGGCACATACTCAGATTATGCTGCTACTATTTTTATCGTTGTTTCCTTATTTTCATAGCCTGAGAAGAAAATACCTACTCAGAATTTAATAGGGCATAACTTTATTTGATGTTTATCCATGCCTATTACTCTTTTAAAATAGCAGGTAGTTCTGTGTGCTAGTGGCATTTATTTGCATCCACCTAATACCAATCAGTTCTGCTCTTTTGTGTTTTGTAGCCTCTGCAACCCCATGTCAGAGTGTGGGATTCAGTCAGTCTATCCACACTGCAAATTATTGGACTTGGAACATTTGAACGTGGAGTAGGATGCTTGGATTTTTCAAAAGCAGTAAGTAACAACTTTTAGAAAAGTAAGCAAGCTGAACAAAAAAGCAGAAAAACGATAAACTCAGTTTTATGTTTGTGTCTGTAGAAAGTGATAATTCTGAGGTGAAAAATTAAATGCTGGCTGTTGCTGACATTAGCTGTTGTTAATGAAGCTAGCATTCTATCTTAAGTACTAACATACTTAGGTTTAATTAGGATCCAAGATATTATACTTAATATTTTGTTTTGTCCTGAGATACTGAAATTCCAATATAGTAGCAGAAAATGGTTAGAGGAATGTATACATAGCATAGTCCAATTTGAAACAAGTAATAGGATGTGCTTTCATTCCAACTTGAATCATAGAAGAGATCTATTTTATTTAGAAAAGTCGCAGAGATGAAATTTGGCCATTTCTGCACAAATGTAGGCTTTTCTTAGTGTCATATTGAAACAAAAGAAACAATCAAGCCTTTGTATTCCCTGGAATGATGAATTATCCTGGTTCTGAATTGAAAACAACATGGGTTCAATATTTTGTGTCAAGCAGTCTTATCTAAACATTGAGGTTTTATTCTGAGGAGAAAGTGAGACATGATGTTACTCATTTAAACATTCTTTTTATTCTTGAATTACATGTAATTATAAAGTATGAAGGCAACCTGTATTTTAGGATCTATACTTTTAAATTTCAAAGATAAATACTCCTCTAGATTTTATGGGGCCTTGTTTATGCCTTAGAATTTGTGTATTTATATAATCTCTTCAGTTCTTAGCTATATCTGCAGCTATATTCTGGATTATAGGAGGTTTGTGGCATGTAGAAGAAAGGACAGTTTTAGAGCAAGAAGATATATTTGGATGAATTTAGGGGCTTTGCTAACTTGAAGGCACTAAATGTAAAGGACCCAACAAGTCAGGAATTGGAAGAAAGGTGTTTAAAAACAGAGATAAGAGGACAGAAAGGAAATACTTTTACTACCCCCCCCATAAATCTCTATAGTAGGAACTATTGTCAGGGTGTTGATACTATTGCTACAGTGTGAAACTGTCTTGAACTACCTCATAATCTGAGCTTTCCTACTTCAGATAATCATTCCAGTGCAAGCTCAGGAAAAGATAAAGAGAACGGGCAAGTTCTGCCCTTACTTCGTACCTCTTCCTCTTTCACTACAAGGATTCTCTATTCCATAGACATTGAGAGGCTTCTACCACAAATGCTACTAGAAAAAAATTGTGTAATATCATTTATGGCTCTTTTTCTTAAACTGGAAGACTTAAATTATGTGAATAAAAATGATTTCAGAAGAATGAAAGGGAACTTTGTTATATTTTTACTTGTTAATTCATGTTAATATTAAAATCAGATCTATCACAGAAAATCGAAATCCACAAACTTTAAAATAGCCATTAACTTTAAATTATTCCATCAAACCATCAAAATTTAGTAAAGAACCAAGTTAGGAAATTACACACATTTCTTCCCTTCTATATCAAGGGAAAATACCTTAATACAGCCACAAGAAGGAACCATAAGATGCAGAAGGAATTAGGAGACCATCAAAGTTAATTGCTATCTGGATAATAGAAGTCACTGGATGGCAAGTAGAAATCAACCTAGGAGAAAAAATTTAAATAGGAAATATTTTTTTAAAGAGTCTTTATATTGCTGAGGAAAATACAATTTTAGTAATAAATAGTACATTCATTATGTTTCAAAGAGTGACGAGTTGTTTAAAGGATTTTAGAATTATCTTACGGTTGGCTGTTTTAATAATACAATATTTCTTAGAAAGCCATATTCAGAAATTTTTAAATGCCTTTAATGGACTTTTCTTTAGGATTCAGGTGTTCATTTATGTGTTATTGATGACTCCAATGAACATATGCTTACTGTATGGGACTGGCAGAAAAAATCAAAAGGAGCAGAAATAAAGGTAAATAAAAAAATTTTTAATTGAGTATTACCTTTTAAAGTACATTATTTGTTTCATAGTATTTGGAACTATATTGCATATTCTTAAGTTGCAATAGCAAACCCACTGACCCAATTCATCAGATTTATTGTTTATCATAATTCTTATGGTATTGACACAATAGTTATACAAGATAAAATAGACAACTTGAAGCAATTCCAGTATTTCAGATGTCATGCTACTGAAATGACAAAGTAGATGAGTATCTACTCAAAATTAAGACTACTTCTTTAATAAAAGATGTAATTTCACTCAATCTTTAAAGGTATATAAATCTAGAGGAAAAATTCAACTATAAAAATATGGCTGATATAACGGAAGGGCTTATATGATGATAAGTTTTTTAGTTTTAATTATATTTGTAGGATTATTATAGCAAATGCTATAGCATTTATAATTGCTGTAGAATTGGGTTGGTCCCTTTGTGTGAATCAGGCTGTAAGTTGCAAGAGAAGAATGTAGTTAGCATTGAAGCTGCATTTCATATGGGTCAGAAATGACCTTCTCCTGACATGCTTGCAAAGAGATTCAAGTGACAGAATGGCTTTTAAAAGCTTATGACTTTTTTGCTATACTTTTTAAATTTTTATTTTAGAGTTATGCAGTATAAGTGAGCGTTTGCTATATAAGTAGGCTGCGTGCAGGTGAAATTTGGGCCTCTAGCTGGCCCTCTTCCCCTGGTAGTAGACGAGGTGCCCTTTGTATACCCTCTCTTACCCGCTCCCACCCCCTCCCCAGCAATACCCCAAGATTGTCAATCCCACCCTTGTACTAGTGTGACTAGTGTTCAGGGCCCATTTGTGAGAACATGCAGTATTCAGTTTTTTCTGTTATAGTTCACTTAATATGATGGTCTACAGTTGCATCCAAGTTGCTGTGAAAGTCATGAGTTTTTTTCTTTATGACTACACAGTAGTCCATCATATGTACATTTTCTTTAGCCAGTCCAATTTTGATGGGTATCGGGATTGGTTCCATGTTTTTGCTACTGTGAATAGTATGGCAGTAAAGATGCATGTGCAGGTGTCTTTTTTATAGAGCAATTTATGTTCCTCTGTGTAAATTCCTAGGAGAGGAATTGCTTGATCATATGGAAGCTTGACTTATAGTTCGTTGAGAAATCGCCCTGTTGTTTTCCATAGGGATTAAACTACTTTACCTTCCTACCAACAGTGTAGCAGCATCTCCTTTCCTCCGCAGCTGTGCCAGCCTCTGTTGTTTTTGACTTATTAATGATAACCATTCTTACCAGGGTTAGGTGGTATCTCATTGTAGTTTTGATTTGCATTTCTCTGATGATTAGTGAGGCTGAGCATTTTTCCGTGTGTCTGCTGGCTGCTTGTATGTCTTCCTTTGAGAAGTGTCTGTTCATGTCTTTTGCCCACTTTTTAATGGGATTTTTTTTTTCCTTCCAGTTAGTTTGAATTCGTTGTAGATCCTGGATGTTAGGCCTTTGTCAGATGCATAATTTGCAAATACTTTTTCCCATTCCTTGTTTTGCCTCTCATACGCTCTCAATGGTTTCTTTTGCTGTGCCTAGAAATGACAATACAGAAATTCACATGGAAACAAAAAAGAGCATGAAATAGGCAAAGCAGTCCTCAGCGAAAGGAACAAAGCTGGAGGTATCACACCCCAGACTTTAAACTGTATTACAAGGCTCTGTAACCAAGACAGTATGGTATTGGTACAGGAATAGGCACATAGACCAGTAGAACAGAACAGAAATTCTGGAAATAAAAGCACGGTCCCTCAACCAACTCATCTTCGACAAAGTCATCAATAACAATCATTGGGGAAAGGAACCCATATTTAGCAAATGGTGCTGGGAAAACTAGCTAGCCACGTGAAGAAGAATGAAACTAGACCCGAGCTGGGCTCGGTGGCTCAGCCTGTAATCCCGCGCTTTGGGAGGCCGAGGTGAGTGGATTGCCTGAGCCCGCAGGTTCGAGACCCGCCTGGGCAACTTGGCGAGACCTCATCTCTACAATAAATCAAAAATTAGCCAGGCGTGGTAGCGCACACCTATAGTTCCAGCTACTTGGAAACCTGAGGCGGAAGGATCGCCGGAGCCTAGCAGGTTGAGGCTGTGGTGGTCAGGAGCAATCACTTCACTCCAGTGTGGGCAACAGAGTGAGACTCCAACTCAAAAAGAAAAAGAAAAAGAAAGAAAGAAACTAGACCCCTGCCTATACCCCCATATATAAAAATCAACTCAAAATGGATCAAGGACTTAAATGTAAAACCTCAAACTGTAAGAAACAATAGGAAACACCCTTCTAGACATCGGAGTAGACAATCAATTCATGACCAAGTTCCCAAAAGCAAATGCAACAAAAACTAAGATAGACAGGTGGGACATTATCAAACTAAAAAGCCTTTGAATATTTACTATACTCTTAAATAACATCATATTCTCTGCATCTTCTCTCTTTTTTAGCAGTTTGTTTTGCATAAGCTTCAAACCTTTGGCTTGTTAGTCACAAAGATATTTCATGTGTAAGTTAATCCTTTGAAAGAAGGGGATTCGATTTGATTGTACCTAAAAGGAATATAAGCTGTCAGAAAACCTCAAACTTTAAAAAGCGAAAAAGACGTAGATTGTCCTCTAATTAAAAGTTATACTAAAATGAAATACATGAATTTTGATCCTTTGTTGTAAAGTCTAGCAGGTGTCTTGTGATTTTTCTCCTATTGGCTCCTCCTCAGTCTTCTTTCCAAGACCTTAAGTGTTGACATTCTTCAGCGTTTTATTCCAGATCCTCCAATGACATCATATACTGTTCCCATGATTTTGGTCACTGTCTCCTGCTTCCCACATCACGTCTCTCACACGTTTAAACTCATAATTCTAGTTGCCTATGAGACTTAATTATTTATTTTTGAGTTGGAGTCTCACTCTGTCGCCCAGGCTGCAGTGCAGTGGCACACTCTTGGCCACCCCAGCATCAACCTGCTGGGCTCCAGCAATCCTTCCGCCTCAGCCTTCCAAGTAGCTGGAACTACAGGCACACACACTGCCACGCCCAGATAATTTTTTATTTATTGTAGAGACAAGGTCTCGCCAAGTTGCCCAGGCTTGTCTCAGGCAATCCACTTGCCTCGGCCTCCTGAAGTGCTGGGATTACAGGCTGAGCCAACAAGCCTGGCCGAGATATCTTTATTTAAATGTCCTCCACCATAAGTCAAAATCAACAGGTTCAAATCTGTATTAATCATCTTCCCTAGCCCCCCAACCAGTTTTGCCTCTCAGTGGTTGATACCACATTTCTCCTAGCTGTCCAAGCTAGAAACTTTCATGATTCCTTTTTCCTCACTTCTCACACCCAAGTAGTGGGAAGTTCTCTAAAATTCTAAATGTCTGCATTATGACTCTTTTCAGGACAAGTGGCTACAAAACAATGAAAGCTAACTTAATCAAAACAGAATGTATTGACTCTTGTTTAGGGAGGAAGTGAATACCTCTGGTAAATAACAGAGGGATTTTTGCCTCAGGTTTGACTTGATTCAGGGAGTGGATCACTGGATTGACTGTCTCTCCTCTCAGATTCTCCTGTGTATTAACTTTATTCTCTTCTACTGTAGATGGGCTGTATCCTTGCTTAAGTCACAAGCATTTGGGGAGTTGATACATAACTTTATGTAAGTTTAAAATTCAATAAGGCAACTTTAAAACCTTACTGACAAAAATTAAAGAACACCTAAATAAACAGAGGTATATTACATAATCATGGTTAGAATACAGTAAAGATGTTACTTCTCTGCATATTGATCTATACATTCAGCATAGTCAAAAAATTCTGCATGAGTTTTTGTAGATGTTGGAGAAACTGATGTATGTGGAAACATGGTGAGACTGCAAAGTAACTGGAACTCTCATACACCGCTGCTGGACATATAAGTTGTTAAAGCCATTTTGGAAAACTATTTGGCATAACCTACAAGGCTGAACTTGTGCATACCTTCTGATTCATCCTGTTCCTTTTCTAGGTAAAAACCCAACAGAAATATATACATGTGTTTGCTATAAGACAAATAGTGCTATATATGGTAGCCAAAATAATGGAAACTACCCTAATGCCCATCAGCAGGAGAGTGGATCAACCAATCATGCAAAAGAAAAAAAATACGATACAACAAGTAGAATGGCCAGGCAGTGGCTCTTGCCTGTAACTCCAGCACTTTGGGGAGGCCATGGCAGGAGGATTGTTTGAGCCCAGGAGTTCGAGATCAGCCCAGGCAACGTAGCAAGACCCTGTCTCTACAAAAAAAAAATTTTTTAAATTAGTCAGCATGGGGGATGTCACCTGTAGTCCCATCTACATTGAGAGGCTGAGGCAGAAGGATCACCTGAGCCCAAAGGTCAAGGTTGTGGTGAGCAGTGATCATGCCACTGCACTCCAGCCTTAGCAACTGAATGACTCCAAAAAATAAACAACAACAACAAAAAGTTAGAATGAACAATTACAACTCTGTACACCAACATTAATGGATCTCACAAATGCGACATAATGAAAATAAGCCAGATGTGAAGGAGTACATTATGTATAAATGAAACACTAATCTATGCTTCTAGAAATTAGAATAATTGTAATTGAGTAGGGAGAAGGGATAGTGACTAGAAAAGAGCTCTGGGATGTTTCTGGGATAATAGTTATGTTTTGTTTCTTGCTCTGGATGGTGTACAGAGGTGTGTTCAATTTGTAAAATTTTATCAAGCTATGTACTTGTATGTTTTTCTGAATATAATACATCAATAAAAGGTAACACTTATAGACAAAGTGTGATTTAGTTTAATAGACAACTTTAATGTATGTTATTATCCTATCACTGGCACTGTGGCTATACTAAGAATATTTGTAGTTATTTTTATAAACTTTTGGTATCTCATTGTGGCCTAAGATTGAACTGTCAAGTAGTTTTGATTTTGTCCAAGTGAAAACTGAGAACTTTTCAGTCAGTCTTTACAAGACATCATTATCTTGGAGGAGATATGACCAGTTTTTTCTTTGTGATTAACACATTATCTTGTAATTTTACTTAAACCTGCTAAATATGTGTGTGTGTGTGTGTGTGTGTGTGTGTGTGTGTGTGTGTGTGTGTGTACAAACCATGACAGAATTATATAACAAGCTAAGTATGCTATACTTTTTCTTTATATTTGAATTCTAGTTAAGGAAGAAGGCTTTTAGGATAGATTTCATCAGATAACCTTTATTTATATGCTTATACAAAGGCCTAATGTTAGTAATAGAAATATAAAAATTGTACCTGCATAATGAACATTTGTATACCTGACCTGAATTGTACCCCATATATTTAAAATAAAAAATTTATTAAGAAAAAAGGAAATATGAAAATTGTGAAAAATTTGAGCCATGGGAAAAGAAAAAAATTTTTATCAGCCCTTTCAAATATCATTAGTATAGTAGCATAAGATATATTATCTTAACTCACTTTGTTCATAAGATAACCATGTTTATTTTGTTGGTTTATAAAAAGGAAATGCTTCCAAACACAAAGTTCTTCATTAAGTTAAAGAGTAGGCACAGACCGAGCTTGGTGGCTCAGCCTGTAATCCCAGCGCTTTGGGAGGCTGAGGTGAATGGATTGATTGAGCCCGCGGCTTTGAGACCTGCCTAGGCAACTTCATGAGACCTCATCTCTACAATAAATCAAAAATTAGCCAGGCGTGGTAGTGCGCACCTGTAGTTCCAGCTACTTGGAAGGCTGAGGCAGAAGGATCGCCAGAGCCCAGCAGGTTGAGGCTGCAGTGGCTGGGAGTGGCCACTGCACTCCAGTCTGAGTGACAGAGTGAAACTTCAACTCAAAAAAAAAAAAAGGCATAAATGATCACCCTGCAAGTAAACACCAGCTAATGATAAACAATATTACAAGCATGTAGGTAGGTTTCACCTCACTGTTAAGTTTGTGTAGGTGATTTTACTGTAAAATATCCATTTAGTAAGAGTTCAGTTATGATTTACTGAAATTATAGAAATATATTGTTTTAGAGTAATATCTTCAGTTGAGATCATTTTAATGAAAAAATCATACTTATAATTCCTTTATGACTCTGGTACCTGTTTTCTTGCTTTTCGCTACAAATCCTTTAAACCTAACTCCTCTTTTCTAGGTTTTTTGGGTTTTTTTTTTGTGTTGGAGTCTCACTCTGTCACCCACACTGGAGTGCAGTGGCTGCTCCTGGCCACTGCAACCTCAACCCACTGGTCTCCGGCGATCCTTCCACCTCAGCCTTCTGAGTAGCCAGAATCACAGGCACGCGTTACATGCCCGGCTGTTTTTTTTATTTATTGTAGAGATGAGGTCTCGCCAAGTTGCCCAGGCAGGTCTCAAACCCGCGGGCTCAGGCAGTCCACTCACCTCAGCCTCCCAAGGTGCGGGATTACAGGCTGAGCCACCAAGCCCGGCTTCTTTTCTAGGTTTTTTGAGGAAAGAGCACACAAACTCTATGGGTTTTTAGTTTTTGTTTCTTTAGGGATGAGTAGTTACCCATTCTAAAACTACTTTTTTTTTTTTTTTTTTTTTTAAGTTGGAGTCTCACTCTGTTGCCCAGACTGGAGTGCAGTGGCCGCTCCCGGCCACCGCAGCCTCGACCTGCTGGGCTCTGGCGATCCTTCCTCCTCGGCCTTCCAAGTAGTCGGAATTACAGGCGCGCACTACCACGTCTGGCTAATTTTTTTATTTTATGGTGAAGATGAGGTCTTGCCTGCCCAGGCGGGTCTCGAACCCGCGGGCTCGGGCAATCCACTCACCTCAGCCTCCCAAAGGTGCGGGATTACAGGC
>NW_007258144.1:198182-217387 GCF_000164805.1 Carlito syrichta | reverse complement strand
GGTGAGACCTCATCTCTACAATAAATCAAAAACTTAGCCAGGCATGGTAGCGCGCACCTGTAGTTCCAGCTACTGGGAAGGCTGAGGCAGAAGGATAACTGGAGCCTAACAGGTCGAGGCTGCGTTGGCCGGGAGCGGCCACTGCACTCCAGTTTGGGCGACTGAGTGAGACTCCAACTCAAAAAAAAAAAAAAGAAATATTTTGTTGAATGGATGAATGGTCCATAATAATAGTACAAAGAGGCCATTCTCCGTGTAATCCCAGCACTTTGGGAGGCTGAAGCGAGTGGATTGCCTGAGCCGACGGGTTCAAGACCCGCCCGGGCAACTTGGCAAGACCTCATCTCTACAATAAGTCAAAAAATTGCTGGACGTGGTAGCGAGCGCCTGTAGTTCCAGCTCCTTGGATGGCTGAGGCAGAAGGATCGCCAGAGCCCTGCAGGTTGAGGCTACGGTGGCTCGGAGTGTGCCACTGCACTCCAGTCTGGGCGACAGAGTAAGACTCCAACTCAAAAAGAAAAATAGTACAAAGAAAGATAAGACTATTTTCTTTCATTAAAATGGCAGTGTCTTTAAGACAATGTACATTGCTCTTACCTTTGACAGTTGTAGTTTACTGAATGTGCACAAAATTAATCTAAAGTTATAATTCATATAAATCCTAGTCCAAAGTTTTTAAAAATAAATAGCATAAGGGATGACATAATATAAGTATATCAAATTTAAATTATTATTCTAAAAATCTGTTATTGACATTTTCAGGAAAATAGCTCTTGGAAGAAAAGGTATTTCCTCAAAAATTTCCCCTGTCTTTAATTGTCAGTAGCTATAATTGGTACTTGATGACGAAAAGGACATACATCGTCTAAAGCTTCATTTCTCTTTTTACAGACAACAAATGAAGTTGTTCTGGCTGTGGAGTTCCACCCAACAGATGCAAATACCATCATAACATGTGGTAAATCTCATATTTTTTTCTGGACCTGGAGTGGCAATTCACTAACAAGAAAACAAGGAATCTTTGGGGTAAGGATCAGAGCATTATAATTTCATTAGGTATATAATAAAACTTAAATTTTTTAAATTGATTAAGCATAACGTCATCATGCCAAAGAGAAAACTGAAAATTCTCCTTGTCTCGTTGTAGAAATATGACAAACCAAAATTTGTGCAGTGCTTAGCATTTTTGGGGAATGGAGATGTTCTTACTGGAGACTCGGGTGGAGTCATGCTTATATGGAGCAAAACTACTATAGAGCCCACACCTGGGAAAGGACCTAAAGGTACGGTATTCCATGTTAAACTCATTCCTTAGAGTTCCCATGTGCTCTTGCCGTCCCCTCTTGTCTCCAGACCAGGAGAGAAAGCTGCCATCACCAGACCTTTTGTTTTCAGTGTTTTTAATAATGTTCTTTTTAAAAATGAAATTATCTAGTTATTTATGAAGTATATGTAATCTGCATTTGACTGTATGGGACCCTTCCCTTTAGGAGGTTAGTATAAAATAGAGATGATACTAATATATGTTAATTTAAAAAGCATAAAGTCTCGCTGTCACTTGGGCTGGTTCTGGGATATCTGTGAGGGCAAAAGGCATAGATGTGTGGTAAAATGGGAGAGGGGAGACAAAGCAGTAAATTCATAGTTCTGTCGGTTTTTCCTTTTCTTTTTCTCACTGTGGCCCTTCTTTCCAGCCCTAGTAGAGGGCCTTGGCATTCATTCAGCTTTACTTCAAATGAATTTTCCTAAAAAGCACAGATATATTTTATTCTTAGGTTCCATTTGCATCCAAATATATAGGTCTGCTTTGCTCTTGTCTTTGGTAGATGAAAAAATTAGAGAAAGGGCATTGAAAATAAGCTTTCTTCAACCCCATTTTTTCCCTTACTATTTAAGATCAATCAAACTTTGAAAAAATGTCCAGGGTACCTTTTACTTCTTTCAAAGTAGAAGGTTATGAGAGAAAAATGGTAGACCCGGTTCTAAAACCACTAGGCCAGGAGCAGAGAGAGATTCTTTATCAGCAGCAACAGGGGTGATAACAGTAAAACTAGAACTAGCAACTGCTGCAGTGGCTCATGCCTATAACCCCAAGCACTTTGGAGGCCAAGGCAGGAGGATTGCTTGAGACCAGGAGTTCGAGACAGGCCTGGGCAACATAGCGAGACCTCATCGCTTAAAAAAAAGAAGAAGAAGAAGAAACAGTATAGAAATAGCAAGGTCAGTCAGTCCCTGAGAATTCACTACCCAAAAAAAAGAGCAAGGGGTGGGGGAACTGAGGTGATGGAGAACCAACCCGAGGTTCCTAAGCCATACCTCTGGGGGGGTCACAGAATAGCATGTTCTTCTTTCTCTTGTTCGTCCACCCTGAACACATCCAGATTGCTTCTTACCTCTCTCAAGTCCCTGCATCAGACCATGGAAATCACCCTAAGTGATTTATGAACAAAGGAATCCCTGTTCTGCTACTCAGAAAGACCCAATTTACATGTCTGTCTTCTGAAGTAAACTCCCGGGGCCAGCATAATGTCTGGCATTTGGTACTAGCTGTTTAAAAACTGTCAGACATTAAGGTAATGACTTTACTCTCACCTTTGGGTGTCAGTGTAGGAGGAAAAGGTGAGTAGTATTGATTAAGAATTATTTTCACTGAAATGTGGAATTTAAATTTAGCATTATAATTGTCAAGAAAATCACAAGGGTTTTTATATCATATATTTTTGGAGATATAGACAGATGTTCCTTGACTTAGAGTGGGGTTATGTCCTGATAAGTCGATATTAATGTTTTAATTAATGTTTTTCAAGTCTCTTCACTTGAATTTCTAAGCTTGACAGTTGAATTGAATTAGACATGTTCAGAAGATTAAAAAAACAAAAAACAAAACCTGAAATTGTAATACGATTGACCCTAACCTCAATCATTGGCTGTATATTCTTAGCCTCTTTCATTCAGTTTAGGTTCAGAATTTACACTTGAGAAGTATGGGAGTGGGTTGAAAGTTCTTAAGAAAAAAGGAAGTTACAATAGCAGTATTAACTACTTTTCCCATATAATTCTCTTTTTTTGTTGTTTTTTTTTTTTTTTTGAGTTGGAGTCTCACTCTGTCGCTCGACCTGCTGGGCTCCAGTGATCCTTCCGCCTCAGCCTTCCAAGTAGCCGGAATTACAGGCATGCACTACCACGCCCGGCTGATTTTTTGATTTATTGTAGAGGAGGTCTTGCTGCCCAGGTGGGTCTCGAACCCGCGGGCTCAGGCTATCCACTCACCTCAGCCTCCCAAAGGCATGGGATTATAGGCTGAGCCACCGAACCCGGCTTCTTTTCTTTTTCTTCTTGTTTTTTCCTTTCTTTTTTTGAGTTGGAGTCTCACTCTGTCTCCCAGGCTGGAGTGCAATGGCACACTTACAGCCACCCCAGTGTCAACCTACTGGCCTCCCGCAGTCCTTCTACCTCAGCCTTCCAAGTAGCCTGAACTACAGGCGCATACTACCATGCCTGGCTAATTTTTGATTTATTGTAGAGACAAGATCTCACCTAGTTACCCAGGCTGGTCTCGAACCTGCGGTCTCAGGCAGTTCACTCGCTTTGGCCTCCCAAAGTGCTGGAGTTATAGGTTGAGCCACTGATCCCAGCCATAGTTCTCTTTTCCTTTTTCTTTCCTGGGCACATTTGTTCAGTATCAGAAATGCCAAGAACGTTTTTTTCTCATAACTTCTACTTTGAAGGAAGGAAAAAAATATACATACATATTTTTTTGAGTCAGAGTCTCACTCACTCTGTCACCCAGGCTGGAGTGCAGTGGCACTATCATGGCTACCACAGCCTTGACCTCCTGGACTCAGGCAATCCTTCTGCCTCAGTCTTCCTAGTATCTTGGCCTAGTAGCTTAGCCTTGACCTCCTGGACTCAGGCAATCCTTCTGCCTCAGTCCTCCTAGTAGCTTGTCACCATGACCGGCTAATTTTTTTTTTAATTATTTATTGTAGATATGAAGTCTCACCATGTTGCCGAGACTGGTCTTGCACTCTTAGGATTCAGCAATCCTCTTGATTTGGCCTCCCAAAGTGCTGGGATTACAGGCATATGAACCACCATGCCCAGCCAGCATATTAAAACAGTGACTTCTAAATTGTTCACATTTTAACAGAGTTTGGGTATAAATGTACCCTTCATTAACCTTAATGTTTGTGTTCAGGTGGGGGCAGGAGAGGTTCAGAGGTTTTTATTTTGTTTTTTGTCTGAAAAATTTGTGGTTTAGCCTCTGTGCATAGAAAATTTACGCATGTACAAACAGGGAACAGGAAATCCAATCTTGCAAATTGCTGGGCACATGAAATGGCCTGCTGCATGACTGACCCTATTATGGGCAAAATTGCTAAGAATTTTGTTTCTTTATATTTGGAGTTTTCAGTTGGCTAGGAAGAATTTGGTGAGTACAGTGAAATAAACATGTAAGTCTAGATCATAGCAGATACCCAAAGTTTCCCTTTTTATTTCTTGTACAAAAATTTCAGTAGATGCAGTTTACATATTCCCAAGCATGACATTTTTGGGTGACAGAAGTATAATTTCACAGCTGACCCTTTTACTTGAGTAAAATAGGAGACAAACAAAAACTGTATTTTATGCTTTGTAACTTCCTTGCATATTTTCTTACTGCTTCCAAACCATTTTTTCTTAAATGCAAATTAACAGGAATCTTCAAAGTAGTCAGTATTTTCTATTTCTTAAGTGGGTATGAGGTATTTGTTACTTATTTCCAGCATATATGAAGCAGTTTAAAATGTTTCTTATGTGAAATAATTTGTAATCTTTTAAGTGGAAGAGTGGAAGTTGAGAGTATCTGTCACACTATTAAAAAGTTCATCTTTCTTAAATCTTTGTCAAGTTCCTTTAAGGAACTAAGAAACACTGCTGTTTTGCCTACTCTCCAAATAATCAACATGGGCACAGTTGCAAGAATGCAGCATACATTTCAAAGTCTCTCTAATATTTGATTCCATAGTTAAAGAGGCATGGAAAGCCTTCCAAACATTTTTATTTGGCAGGCAGTGTAAACTTGCTTTTTATGGAAACTTTAGAGTTGAGAAAAAAGGAGAGATTTGCAATTAAGTTTGAATGGACTTGGCCATATGAGTTAGCCTGGAGGTAGAGTAGGTTTTTTTAAAATTCAGAGATAATTATTTTTCTTGGCAGTATTTCAGACATTATGTGGCTTAAACTGGAATGTCAGAAATACAGGCCCATAAGAAAGAAATCTTTAGCTATAAGTTTGTTTTAGAGGTAAATATTGTATAAAGGAAACTCTGGTAATTTGTTTAAATTTGAATCACTGAAATTTTTTGCTAAATTGATATTAGGTCCTCCTTAGGAAGTTACTCTCTCAGGATGAGAAGAGGAGGGTGGGGATTCATGTCTCACTGAGTTGATCACTATGTAGAGTATTTTTGTTCCTGAAAAGCATTTTTTCTTTATTCTGTCATTCTGGGAAAATCTTAAGTGTTTAACAAGGTTTTTTGTTTTGTCATAGTTAGAAATATGGACGACTGAATTAACTGAAAAACTTTATTTCATTTTCTTACATTCTGATAGAGAACTGTGAAACTCTGCCCCTCTGCTTTTTGCAGTTTCTTTTATGGTGCTTTCAGGATACTCTTGCTAGTTTGACTATACATGGAGAAATAAGCTCAAAGTTTGCTTTTATTTGTTTTAAATATCTAAATAAAACCTCAGAAAACACACCTCTTAGATAGTCTTTCTCTCTTGGTCATATCAGAGCAGTGATAAATAACTGTCTAGCTATCCTACTGAGCACAGTTGTGTTGTTCAAAATTTAAAGTATTATTAGGTGAGGAATGTTGACGTGAGCGGAGGCAGTTGACCTGAATAGCAGGTTTGTTGGAGGTCTGCTCACCACTCTGCTGAATCGGGCAAGCCCTTTTTTTTCTCCCTGCCAAATATACCCTTCTATACCCATCTTTTCAGTGGTATTTTTACCATTGGCACTTTCATGCTGAAGTAGAGTAATTGATCAGTTGTAGGTGAATTTTTTTTTTTAGGATACCAAAGCCCTACACGTTAGTTAATTTTTAAAATATAATAGCAGCTCAAATAAATAAGTAAAAAAGGACAATCTCAATAACAGCTATATTGAGGTAAAATTCACATACCATAAAATTTACCTTTTTAAAGTGTGCAATTCAGCAGTTTTTAGTATATTCACAAAGTTATGCAGCTGTCACCACTTTTAACTTGGGAACATTTTCACTCCACCCCCCCCCCTCGCCAAAAGAACCCCTTGTACCATGAGCAGTCACTTCCTTTCCTCTCTCCTTAGTCCCTAGATAACCATTAATCTGCTTTTGGCCACTATGGATTGGCCTGTTCTGGACATTTCATGTAAGTGGTGTCATATAATATGTGGTCTTTTGTTTCTGGCTTCTTTCATTTAACATAATGTATTTAAGGTTCATCCATTTTGTAGCATGTATCAGTACCTCGTTCCTTTTTATGGTTGAATAATAGTCCATTGTATGGATAGACAACATGTTCTTATTAATCATCAATTAATGAACAATTTTAGAAAGTGTATAATCGTTAAACTTGTAATGTTTTCATTTTTCTAAGCGATATAAGGGCTATTGTTTGGCCTACTTTGGCCATACTAAAACAAGGCCGTTCCTTCCCTTGTTGAACCTAGTAACTAATTCTGCAAGGCATCATCTTCCAAGAAGCTTTACTCCTTATCCTCACCCTTAAAAAAGAGGATCTGATGTTGTTTTAAAAAGAAGGCAAAGTATAGTCAATTACTCTACATGGGTTTTACCTAAAATATATTTTATATACCTACTCAAAATATTTTTTTATATACCAACCTTGTCCTTCCTTGAGTACTTAGCAAAATGTGCTGTGGACTTATGAGAAAATTGGACTGTCTTTTAGACATCACATTGCTACATTTTTTAATCCATTTTTTGAATACCGAAATTCTTCTCTGCAAATTGGACAAAAATTCAGTACCCACATTTGTCCCAATCCTTTCCACAGCCACCCATATCTCAGTAGATAAAGGGGGCTAATCCTTGGCACAGCAAAAGACCTCAATATCAACTGCAGTTGTAAAGTGTTAAATATTATAACTGTTAGCACAACAGGAAACAAAGGTGTTTTTGTAAACTTAAAGGAACATTGAGGTAGGAGACTTGAGTCCTAGTCACAGTTTTGTTATTAGCTGACTACAGTTATGAACTGTTGGAGAGACTGCTGTGGTACCTCTCGTGTCCTCAGCTTTAAAATCAGAAGCCGGGCGTGGTAGCGCATGCCTGTAATTCCGGCTACTTGGAAGACTGAGGCGGAAGGATCGCCGGAGCACAACAGGTCGAGGCTGCGGTGGCCGGGAGTGGCCACTGCACTCCAGTCTGGGCGACAGAGTGAGACTCCAACTCAAAAAAAGAAGAAGAGTGTAACCTACCCTAACTGCTGTACAGGGTGATTATAAGAGACGGTCAAGTTCTGAGGCTAATACATATTGTATCCTCTGTTGTCCATGAAATTGTTACCACGATTTGGGTTCCCTTTTATTGTAAGAAAATATTTTGAAATATTTTCAGAGTAAATAAATATTGACATGAATGCAAAATATTGTGTTAAGTCTTAAGCTTCACTACCTGCCTGCAAAAGACTTGCTGAAAATAAGTTTTTAATATTGATTCATATGAATTTTCAGATTATTCACTCTGTAGTTCTGCTGAAATTTTCTTCCAGAAAGACACTAAAGTCTGATGAAAAGTGTTCTCACTAGTGTTTTTATTTTTCTCTCATCATATTAGGTATCTATCAAATCAGCAAACAAATCAAAGCTCATGATGGCAGTGTATTCACACTTTGTCAGATGAGAAATGGGATGTTATTAACTGGAGGAGGGAAGGACAGAAAAATAATCCTGTGGGATCATGATCTGAATCCTGAAAGAGAAATAGAGGTAAGAATGGAAATGGAACATAAAAATATAAAATCCTCTAAACTCATGTATTTGTCCCACATTAAGATAACTTACATCTCTCTGGGAAACTGCTATACATCTTAAAATTTAATCTCCTTCCCATAAAGGGGTTTCTTACTGCCTGTGAGATAACTTCATTTTTTAAAGAAAGAAAAGACCATTTGTTAAAATAACTTGAAAGAATTTCTTTAAAATGTTAGGCAGAATAATCTACCTGTTTATTTCTGAGACTTTTTTTAGTAACCCAAAAATATAACCACACAAACTTAAAATTAAACATTAGCTTACTGAATATTATATCTAAGTCTAGGATATACAAAATGACCAGTCTAATTTTAAAACTTAAAAACAGTCTGTTTGAAATAGCGGGCTTAATGATCATTGCTAATTCTGTATATGTGTCTGCCTCATGGCATGGACCAAATGTATTCACAACACCTGACAAGCATTATGTGCTCAGTGAAAATTTGCTAATTGAATTGAGATCTCAGGAAGTAAAATGGTTAAGGATAGTATTTTAAACTGGGTTCTGCGGCTCAGCCTGAAATCTCACGCCTTGGGAGACTGAGGTGAGTGGATTGCCTGAGCCCACGGGTTCGAGACTCACCTGGGCAACTTGGTGAGACCTCATCTCTACAATAAATTTTAAAAATTAGCCAGGCGTGGTAGCACATGCCTGTAGTTCCAGCTACTTGGAAGACTGAGGGGAAGGATCACCGGAGCCCAGCAGGTCAAGGCTGCAGTGGCCGGGAGCGGCCACTGCACTTCAGTCTGGGCGACAGAGTGAGACTCCAACTCAAAAAAACAAAAACAAAAAACAAAAAAAAGGATAGTATTTTAGATAAACAATTCTTAAGCAAGAGAAGTTCTCACAGAGTGTAATATTGCTTCTCTTTTTTTTGGTGATTTAATCTTCTAATTTATGCTTAGTGTTTTTTCTACACATACATGTTTTTCAGACAAAATACTGTCTAAAAAAGAAAACCCTGATAAAACTGCACTTGTGTTTTATTTCCAAGAAGATAGATAATGAGTTGCTTAATCACAACCTTAAGTTCATAGTGAAAATGCCACTTCCTTTACTATTTCTTTTCTTCACAGATAACTCATTTCCTTTGTTATCAAAAGCTATGCAATCTAGTTCACTCCCTCTTTTACCATTTCTAATGTAACTTGAATTACTCTTGAAATTCACTTCTTGGTATTTTTAGGAATAATTTTGGATTCCACTTTAAAAAGGAAAAAAATTGTATTATTTCAGAAAAAAATAGTTGTTTGGAATTATTATATTAATTAACATTCACAGGAACATAGTAGTACATTAAATGAAATTGATCTCCCAAGCAGTCTTGTTAGTTATAATACATTTTTAAATTGTTAAATTGTAATTGTACATATTTGTGGGGTACAATTTGATGCTTCAGCGCATATCTGTTGTGTAATGATCCAGTGTAGTGTCTGTCACCTCGTGCATTTATCATTTCTTTGTGGTGAGAATATTCTTTTTTTTTGTTTTTGAGTTGGAGTCTCACTCTGCCGCCCAGACTGGAGTACAGTGGCCGCTCCCGGCCACCGTAACCTTGACCTGCTGGGCTCCGGCAATCCTTCCGCCTCAGCCTTCCAAGTAGCTGGAACTACAGGCGCACGCTACCACGCCCGGCTAATTTTTTGATTTATTGTAGAGATGAGGTCTCACCAAGTTGCCCAGGAGGGTCTTGAACCCGCGGGCTCAGGCAATCCACTCACCTCAGCCTCCCAAAGTGCGGGATTACAGGCTGAGCCACTGAGCCCAGCTGAGAATATTCTTATATTTTGATTCTTATAACAATCGAGTAGGCAAGTCCTGTATTATTATCTTCCTCATATTACACATAAAGAAATGTTTCCTGGTCCAAGTGACTTACCCAAAGTAACATAACTAATAAGTAAAAAACTAGACCACATTTTTCATGTGATCTAATATAACTTATTTCTGTTTTCCTTACTCTTAATTCTTAACTCTTGAAATCATATAAATTAAAAATTTTAAGTTAGCTGAATGTTGACAAGAATGCATTGTATTATTTCTTTTGTGTAATAAAATGCAATTGAGCAAATAAATTGTTATGAAATTACCACATTATCTTCAAATTTGGTATTCTATTATTTTTTGCCCCATAATTGCTTACAACTATAAATGCCATATTTTAAATAGTGATTAATGCATATTATTATGTATATGGTGACTTTACAGATTCTTTTTCCCCTAGGTTCCTGATCAGTATGGTACAATTAGAGCTGTAGCAGAAGGAAAGGCAGATCAATTTTTAGTAGGCACATCACGAAACTTTATTTTACGGGGAACATTTAATGATGGCTTCCAAATAGAAGTGCAGGTAAGCTGTATGATATTAACTATTAACTGAATATTTTTGATGTTATCTTTTGATTCTTGTCACAATGGCTATCTTTCACTTTCAGGGTCATACAGATGAGCTTTGGGGTCTTGCCACACATCCCTTCAAAGATTTACTCTTGACATGTGCTCAGGACAGACAAGTGTGCATGTGGAACTCAGCGGAACATAGGCTGGAGTGGACCAGGCTTGTAGATGTGAGTAAAACAAGATGTGGTTAATAATCTTCCCACAGAAACTCCTCACTGGCAATCGGGAGCAGCAAAGGAGAAAGGACTAAGCATTGGCTCAAATCAAGTGTTTATATATGTTTGAGTAAAGGGGCTGGGAGCAAGAGAGGAGTATTTAATCTCAAAGTATAACATGAACTCATTTTAAAGATACAACTTAGCAGAGTAGAAGCTCAATTTTTCTATCAGTCTCAGTAGAAAAAATCATCAAGATTTTTGCACGTATTTATGAAGCATTAATTATTATGGAAATATTTGGGCCTTGAGTGGTGTTGCAGTTGGATTCAGTAAGTGCTGCTCACTAACAGACTCTCTACTATCTTCTTTTTGAGTGGTCTCTTACTGTATTTTCTCCCTATCCCACCCAGATATCCACCTTTTCTAGCCCAAAAGGTGTATGCAAGATCTTTGCAGAATTTAAAGACCTGTACAAATGTTTGTTATGTTCCTTAATGTCCCACCACCTCACCACAAGCTGGCTGTCCTTGTCCCTCACCACTCTGCCAGCTTATCCGCTTTGTGCTCTGAAATTCCTTCTCTCATATCCATGTGGTATTTCTCATTGGCCACAATAAAGTTGATCAGAATTCCATGTTTATGTGAAACAAGTTGTTTTCAAATGTGTTTTTGCCACTGTCCCCATAGATCTAGGGAGACTTTCTTACGAACTCCCCAACAGCTGTCTGTCTCTCTTCTAGGAACCAGGACACTGTGCAGATTTTCATCCAAGTGGCACAGTGGTGGCCATAGGAACGCACTCAGGCAGGTAGGGTCTTTAAGTGAGCTGAGTAATCTGAAATGGTGGGATGTTTAAACCGTTATTCAGGAATGTTCTCAATCTAATCTGACGAATTAAGCTCTTAAGTGGCACACTGATATGCTTGTTGCTCTTATCTGTTATATGTACTCCTTTAATCATTCAGTAATTACTGAGCACCTACCATTTGCTGCATACTATTGGGCATTTAAGATACATCAGAGAACAAAACAAAAATCCATGCCCTGTGGAGTCCACATTTTAGTGTGTAGTAGGAGTGAAAGCAGAATAAAAACTGAACATAACTAATTGTGTTAGAAAATGTTAAGAGGGCTGGGTGCGGTGGCTCACGCCTTTATAATTCCAGCACGTTGGGTGGCCAAGGTGAGAGGAGTGCCTGAGCCCATGGATTTGAGACCAGCCTGGGCAACTTGGCAGGACCTCATCTCTACAATAAATACAAAAACTAGCCAGGTGCATTCCTGTAGTTCCAGCTACTGGGAAGGCTGAGGCGAAAGGATCACCTGAGCCCAGCAGGTTGAGGTTGCGGTAGCCGGGAGCGTGCCACTGTCCTCCAGTCTGGGTGACAGAGTGAGATGCCAACTAAAAAAAAAAGAAAATGTTAAGAGCCATCTGAGGGGAGGGAGAGTAGGGACTAGGATTGGGAGGGAATGCAGTTGCAAAAGGTTAAATAGGGTGGTCAGGATAGGCTTCATTGGGAAGGGGATAGGTAGCAGACTTGACTTTGCTTGTGAAATTAGAAGTATCTGAAAATTTCTATCCTCGTTACCTTTTATGCAGGGAAGGGGTTTAATGCTATTATAATCCAGTTGACATTGATAAATTGTGCTGTAGCTTTTGCCATCCTGTCTTTTTTTAATGCTACAGATACATAATAAAGGCATATTTCCCAAGACCATTAATGACCTTATCTTGCAAACCATATAGAGTACCTTTCCAAGGTTATTAAGTAACTAACATTTTATATTTTAATTGACTCCTATTTATTGATTCTGCTGGTAGGTAGAACATCATAAATAACAATATAAATAACATCATCATAAATAACTATTTTTTATAAGGAAGCAGAGGAAAAATATGAAATCAGCTTTCCCAAAATATGAACCCATTAAGAAAAATGTGGAGTGCTGATTTTTAATGGGATGAGACCATTATGGCCACACTTATATAAATATCATTTTCTGTTTGACTTAAATATTTATGATCAATCAATTTTTAAATCCAACTAAATGTAGTGATTTAGAGCAGCGGTCCCCAACTTTTTTGGCATCTGGTTTCCTGGAAGACAGCTTTTCCACAGATGGAGAGTGGAGGGGAGGAGATCGTCAAGCATTAGAGCGCAACCTACATCCCTCATGTTTGCATTTCACAGTAGGGTTCGCACTCCCGAGAATCTCACGCCACAGCTGATCTGACAGGAGACGGAGCTCCACTTGCCTGCTGCTCACCTCCTGTTGTGTGGCCCAGTTCCTTAACAGGCCATGAACCTGTACTGGTCCACAACCTGGGGGTTGGGGACCCCTGATTTAGTTTTTTTGTAGAAAGTTTTTCCTTCTGTCTGTCAGATACAAATTAACATCCTGCAACTGAAAATATTCCCATTTCTTTTCATATGTAGTGCTGCAAAATTTTTCAAAACCGTAGAAAACCAAATCTTTAAAATAAAAATAATTGAATTATGTAGCTAGAGATCATATTTTGACTGAAATCATTGAATTTTAGAATTAAGCTGCCTGGGAGAGCAATTGGTGATAACTTGCAAATATAGAAGGCTTTACTGTCTCAGATTTTCCCCAAAACACATGTCAGTAATAGATTATTATGGAGTTTAAAAGCACTTAGACTTGGACCAAATAGAAAGATGTATAACACTTTGTAGGATTTGAAGGCAATTATTTTCTTTTTTAACAACAACAACAACAACAAAAACTTGGTCTTAAGCACATAGGAAACCACCTGAACTGTCATGCTTACTTGGTTTTCAGAAAATCACAAAGGATTTCATTTCATATCTGTATTTTTGGCAGCTAAACAGGTAATCCCAAATGCTAAAGTCATTGAAATAATAAAAGTAAGAGATACCATTTATTTGGTATCTGATGACAGACCTTGTGCTAAATTCTGTTTATATTTTACTTTTAATCTTCACAAGAGCACAACAAAGCATTTAACATTGCCATCACAGATAAGAACCCAAACCCATAGAGTTTCAATCACTTGTGGCTGAGCTGAGATCTGAATTCAGGTTCTGTATGGTTCCAGAGCTTGTCTCTTTCCTCTAATCTGATAATACTCTGAGACGTTCTTGTGGTGTTTATAGCATTACTTAGAAATATGTGAGGAAGGTTTATCTTTGATGATTAAATCACTGGCAGACATGTTTTAAAAGAATATTCTGTATGCACAGGGAGTTAAACACTAAATGAAGTATAATCATGAAGACATACTAATTGGATGGATGGAGGGGAGAGAGAGAGAGAGAGTGTGTGTGTGTAATATACATACATACATAACTCCAATTTTTCCTTAAAAATTGGTCTGACTAAAACTTACTGAAATTACTTTTTAACATTCACATAACTGTGAAGTCATCATTGACAAGCTTAAAATGGAAAGTCACTCGATTTAAGTGTCATAAGCTCACATTAAGCCATTTCTTTCCAGTTGAAAATGGTAGTAGAAAACACTTTAAAAGTAAGAGTGATGTGATAAGTAAAAGGGGTATTCAATCCATTGTGGTGTGGAGGTGGGAATTGCTTAAAATCTAAGGAGTTGTAGCTATCAATGTTCAATCTGTACATAACTCCTGTCTTTGGTTTCATATCTGGTTAAGTTCTATTGATCCTTGGGGAACTTTCTCATTTGTTTTTATCTTTGCCTTGGATCTGTGATGACCTGACTAACCGTCTAAAACTGAAAATGCTTAAAGTAGCCATTCAGATTATTATCACTAACTCTAAGACTGAAAAAGTCACACTTAGGACTTTTTTTTTTTTTTTTAGTAGAATGTGGCACTTATTCAAATTGTGAGTAATCTGTAAAAAGTATAAAGATGTCTTCATGTCCAGATCTAGATAGCTGCTTCTTCATGTAACTAAAGAGAAAGCACAAATGTAAATATAAATTGTCACAATTATAAGTACAGTTACCATTTTAAAAGAATGAATTACTAATGTGATTTTTTTTTTTTTTTTTGAGTTGGAGTCTCACTCTGTTGCCCAGGCTAGAGTGCAGTGGCACGCTCATGGCCACCCCAGCGTCAACCTGCTGGGCTCCGACGATCCTTCTGCCTCAACCTTTCAAGTAGCTGGAACTACAGGCGTGTGCTACCACGTCGGGCTAATTTTTTTGTTTTTTATTATTAATTGTAGAGACGAGATCTCGCCAAGTTGCCAGGACCGGATACAGTCTCTTATCAGATAAATCGTTTGCAGATGTTTCTCATTCCAAGGGTTGTCTTTTCATTTTCTTGATGTCATTTTTTTGTGAGTTTTTTGTTTTTTGTTTTTTTGAGTTGGAGTCTGACTCTGTCGCCCAGGTTGGAGTGCGGTGGCATGCCCACGGCCACCCCAGCGTCAACCTGCTGGGCTCAAGTGATCCTTCCGCTTCAACCATCCAAGAAGCTGGAACTACTGGCACGTGCTACCATGCCTGGCTAATTTTTTTGATTTATTGTAGAGATGAGGTTTCTCCAAGTTGCCCAGGCTGTTCTCGAACCCATGGGCTCAAGCAGTCCTCTCACCTCAGCCTCCCAAAGTGCTGGGATTACAGGCTTGAGCCACAATACCTGGCCACTCTTGATGTTAATAGCACAAAAGTTTTAAATTTTGATGTAGTCCAGTTTATTCTTTCTCTGTTTCTTGGTCATAAATATTTATTCCTGTGTTTTCTTCTAAGAATTGTATAGTTTTAACTCTTACCTTTGGGTCTCTGATTTCTCTTGAGCTAATCTTTGTACATGGTATGACCCGGAAGGTATCCAACTTCATTATATATGTGAACATCCAGTTGTTATAGCACCATTTGTTGAAAAAAACTTTTCTTTCCCCCATTGAATGCTGTTGACACTTTTGTTGAAAATCATTTGGTCATAGATGAATGTGGTTTCTCTCTGGACTCTTGGTTCTGTTCCCTTGATCTGTATGTCTGTCCTCATACCAATGTCATAGTCTTGATTATTATAGCTTTGCAGTAAGTTTTAAAATAGGGAAGTATGAGTCTTCCAGCTTTGGTTTTTTGTTTTGTTTTTTTACTCTCTAAGATTGGTTTGGCTTTTCAGGATCCCTTAAATTTCTACATGAATTTTAAGACCAGATTGTCAGTTTCTACAGAGAAGCCAACTAGCGTCTTAATAGGGATTGGTCTTTTCTCTGTACATCAGTTTGGGGAATGTTGCCATGTTAACAATATCAACCCTTCCAATTTATGAACATAGAATGTCTTTCCATTTATTTAGATTTTCTTTCGTTTCTTTCAACAGTGTTTTTAGGGTATGAGTCTTGCACTTTTAAATGAATTGTTTTCTTAATTTCATTTTTGGAATTTTCATTGCCTGACTCTTGTATCTTGATCTTATATCCTGCAACTTTGCTGAACCTGTTTCTTAGTTCTAAAATTTTTTTCTGGATTTCTTAGGATTTTCTACATACAAGATCATATTATCTGAAGATGGAGATAGTTTTCTTTCTTTCCAGTTGGGATGACTTTTTGTCTCTTTTTCTTGCCTAATTATCCTGACTAGAACCCTCTAGTACAATGTTGAATAGATGTGGCAAGAGTGGACAAACACCCTTATTCTGTTCTCAGTCTTAAAGGGAAAGCATTTTTCCTTTCACCATTGAATATAATCTTGGTTGCAAGTTTTTCATAGATACCCTTTATCATGTTGAGAAAATTTTCTTCTTAGGTTGTTGAGTATTTTTAATCATGGAGGTATATTGAATTGTGTCAAATGCCTTTTCTGGTGTGTTGAGATACTTAAATGGCTTTTATTCTTTATTACTATTAGTATTACATTAGTATTAATTAGTATTACATTAACTGAACTTCAGATATTAAATCAACCTTGCACTCCTGGGATAAATCCCACTTGGTCATGGTATATAATTCTTATTATATGCTGTTAGATTCAGTTTGCTAATATTTTGTCAAGGATTTTTATATCTGTAGTCATAAGGGATATTGGTCTTTAGTTTTCTTATGATTTATTTGTCTGGTTTTGGTTTCAGGGTAATACAGGCACTAAGGACTTTAATAAGGCTGGTATCTCCTAAACTTTAAAACATACAAATGGATTAAAAATTAGTATATACTAGTAGTTGTTAGTCATTAGTTACCAAAATCTTAGATATATTGAACCAATCACTATAAACCACTTAATTAATAAATTAATAGTATGCCTGATTTTCAAATATTACAGTTACTCTTTGTTTTGTTTTGTTTTTTGAGTCAGAGTCTCACTCTTATCTCAAGCCTGTAATCTCAGCACTTTGGGAGGCTGAGGTGAGAGAATTGCCTGAGACCAGGGGTTCGAGACCAGCCTCGGCAACTTGGCAAGACCTTGTCTCTACAGTAAATAAATAAGAATTAGCCAGCTGTGGTAGTGTGTGCCTGTAGTTCCGGCTACTTGGAAGGCTGAGATGGAAGGATTGCCTGAGCCCAGCTGGTCAAGACTGCGGTGGCTGTGAGCATGTCACTGCACTCCAGCCTGGGCAACAAAGTGAGATTCCAACTAAAAAAAAAAAAGATTGGGGTTTCTTAAAGGTAAAATTCTTCATAAGGTTTATAATACATATAAGCCTATACCATTATGAATTTGGAAGTTTGTAATCTCTGAATTACTGGTTAAAATACATTCTACTTTGTTTTTCCAAGACTCCAATTAATCATCCTTAAACCAGTTTATCAAAAGTCATTTAATCTTTATACTACCTTCAGACCTCAGAAAAATTACAGATATACAGGTTGAGTATCCCTTATCCGAAATACTTGGGGCCAGAATTGTTTGTGATTTCAGATTCTTTCAGATTTTGGAATATTTGTGTTATACCTACCAGGAGAGCATTTCCTTTGAGTATCATGTTGGTACTCAAAAAGTTTCAGATGTTATTAGATTCCAGATTTTCAGTTAGGAATACTCAACCTGAGTATTCTGAGCCTAAGCAACCATTTCATTGGGATGTCGCATCTATATTAACTCAAGCAAAATTATCCGGACAGTTTACACAGTACTTACTCAGGTCTTGGCTGGAACAGTTCTGTTTCCAGACCAACATACAGTATTTAAGGAAGGAGTTTTTGCTGTGGTAATTTTATAGTTGGTAATGGAGGCGAGACACCCTGAATTAGAGAAGCCAATAGGCTTGAAGGCAGGGGGAGATAAAAAACAAAGGCTAAGGTTGAAAAATGTTTCAGGGAAAGAAATCCACAGAATTGAGTCAGTATATAAAACATACTGTATATACAGTGTAAGGACAGAAACAGAGGGAAGGGGAGTGGACAGACTGAGAGGAGTCAAAGAAGACCCTGATGTTTCCAGTCTGCAGTGATAGTGCTAGCCTTAACAAGGAAATGAGCCTGGTGAGTAGGTAAAGAATTTAACTTAGCCGGGCTCGGTGGCTCAGCCTGTAATCCTGCACCTTTGGGAGGCTGAGGTGAGTGGATTGTCTGAGCCCGCGGGTTCGAGACCCGCCTGGGCAACTTGGCGAGACCTCATCTCTACAATAAATCAAAAATGAGCTGGGCGTGGTAGCGCGCACCTGTAATTCCAGCTACTTGGAAGGCTGGGGCGGAAGGATCGCTGGAGTCCAGCGGGTAGAGGCTGCGGTGGCCGGTAGCGGCCACTGCACTCCAGTCTGGGCAACGGAGTGAAACTCCAACTCAAAAAAAAAAAAAAGAATTTAACTTAGTTTTTCACTTAGAATTGTCGAACTCTAGACATGGAAAGACTAAAGTAATCCATCTCAACTCATCAGTTTTTGTGGTGGCTACAACCTTCGGCAAGCCAACGATGGAGCCAAAATACTGTTATCAAATTCTAGCCAGATACTGTTGACTATAAGGGTTCGCGCTTAAGCAATGCCCCTTCTATTTAAAAGGGAGATGTCAAAGACATGTTAATGTCAGCTGAGACTTCTTTGACATAAATAAGAGGAAACTTCTTTAAAAGAGAATAAATTCTTCCCTATGTAATTTGGTGTTATTTAATGTGGCCTGTGGGTACTCCTGAGCTCATTTCCAAGGGTGCACAGTGTCTTTGACCTCTAGTATGTTCTGCCTTGTAACTCCAGTTCTGAGTCTGTCTTCAAATACTGATTGACCGCCTACAATGTGCAAAGCTTTGTAGTAGATACTGTGAGTGGCACGAAGAAATATAAGACATGGTCCCTACTCCAAGTAGATCATAATCTAATTAAACTATAACTTAATTAAATGCTACATAAAAAGATAAAGACTACCTCATATTAGTAGTTTACTATTACTTAAATAAATAGAGACTGCTACTTGGAGGTCAACAGAAAGTACTTTGAGCCTGAGTGGTCAAAGAAAGCTTCACAGAGGAGGGCTTGAATCCTGAAGAGGCAGGAGAGTGAGGAGCTCTTATCAAGTAGGAGGAATGGATTAAGAAATTGCAGGAAACTCCGTGCATTAGCATGTGGACCAGACTAGAACATGGCTAAAGGCTTCTTGGTGCCTTAACAGTGGAATCCAAACATGTTAGCATTGCCTTAAAGGTCTTACCCAAGCCAGGCTCGGTGGCTCAGCCTGTAATTCCGCGCTTTGGGAGGCTGAGGTGAG
>NW_007258144.1:191595-198162 GCF_000164805.1 Carlito syrichta | reverse complement strand
ACTTGGCGAGACTTCATCTCTACAATAAATCAAAAACTTAGCCAGGTGTGGTAGCACGCGCCTGTAGTTCCAGCTACTTGGAAGGCTGAGGCGGAGGGATTGCCGGAGCCCAGCAGGTCGAGGCCGTGGTGGCCAGGAGCAGCCACTGCACTCCAGTCAGGGTGACAGAGTGAGACTCCAACTCAAAAAAAAGAAAAAAAAAAGATCTTTCCCTCACCACCAGAATGGTCTGGTTGTCCTTTATGTACATTCCAGCTTTTTTGTAGTCTATCTACTCTTGTCGCCTGGGTCCCACCCATCCCTGCCCCCTCGGTATTATAAAATCCTAGACTACCTATATCTTCAGGGATCACTTCCTGCTCTGAAACTTCGTTATCTTTAGAATTACCCAGGTTACTCTGAACTACTTACCACTTTATGAATTACTTATCTCCCCCATTAGATTATAAGCTCCTGTCTCCTTTACTAATCGCCTTTTTTTCACGTTAGTGTATCTCAAAGATAGAGCACTTTCCATGGGATCACACCCCTCCCTGTCATAATACAGTGAAAAGTACAATGGCCAGAAGCTCTCTCCTGGTTCTGCCCTAACTGGTTGGTTGATGACTTGGTTGGTGACTGATCAGGTGTTCTGACATCACAGGATTCCAGTACTTTTACAGTAAAATAGGAAGTTTGAATTGGGTTTTTCTCCCCCCATTTTTCTCTGAATGTAAAAGCCACGTTCCTATTTTTATAAATAGATGATCATAAAGAAGCAGGGGGAAGCTAGAAACTTACTACCCAGAGGACACACTTTATGTTGTGATGGGCATGTATTTTTGTCACTTAGCATCATGAATAGAGATATATTCATTTGGGGACTTTAAGGCACTTTCCAGCTCCAAAGTCTTTGGAATATTTTTCGCCACTAAAGAAATCAATATAGTGTCTTTTATAGATGTCATCGAGATAATGATGGGTACTGCCTTTTGGTACTTGTCTCTCAAGTCAGACTAGTTTATATATGTGGCCAGAGATTGTCCATCTCTGCTATTAGGCAGTGACATGTAGAAGGCCCGTTAGGTCCTTCAGGCCACACAGAGGCCCATAATGATGCAAATGACCTTAGGGCAGAAGCTTGGTTCTAATGTAGATATTCTAGAGCAGAATCAGGATACAGTGAAACAGTAAAAACTTTAAATATCTGTTTATTTATAGAAAAGCCCCTTTGCTAGAGGATTCATTGTTAGGGACAGAGGTCCAGAGCCCAAAAGTCTTTTCTGAAGGTAAAACATAGTCCATGCAATGAAAAGGGTGGAAATTCCAAAATTATTGCTGAGGGTCTATGTGAAAGTTTATACTTATAATAACAAAGTCACTGGATTTTGATTAACAGTTACTTACTAAAAGTAGGCGATTTAATTCCCAGTGTGTAATTAAAGAAATAGAAAAATAGGTAGGGCTTCTTTGTTTTCTTTCTTTTTTGATAGCTACTGTCTCTAGCCATTAAACGACTAAGAGCTTTAGGTTTCTACAGATACTATACCAAAACAGATATTTGGGATTTTATTCTATTCTTAGGGGTGTCCAAAAAGATAAAATTGTGTTTAGTTTTCCAAGGAAGATTAAACTGACTTGGAAACAGTCTTAAAACAGTTTCCGTTGGGGCTTCTGCAAAATAAAAATTTGCAATAATTTTTAAGTGCATAAGAAAATGTAATAAAGTTCCATAAACTCATTAAAACTTGAAACCTGACACTGACAGAGCAGCTTCATATCTCACTCTTCTTTAGGTGTGTCAGTTCAGTCTCAGCTGGAATGTCATTTTGTTTCCTTACTCTAAAAAGGCACTTGGCATCAGCTTTCGCATTTCTTGACCCCAAGGAATTTCACAGGGGTAGTCATAAAAACTGATTAATGAATTACATTCACAAAAGAAACCTATAATCTATGGGTACTGTCTGATTGCAATAAAGTATGTTTTTTATGCACCTTTTGATAAGTAAACATTCAGTATATGGCTTCAGAGTGTTCATTTCCTGCTGATTGGCCTTTCAGCTCAAGAATTCACATGTAGAAGCTATTTCTCTTCTGAGAAGACCACAGAATTTATAAATAAGGTTAGCTGCCTAGAAGTTTCAGCCCATAGCTCACAAGTTGCTAAAATTCATTCAGGAATATGTTTAAATAGAGGTGTAGATGTCAGATAGGAAAAGAGTTGGGATCTTTTCATCTCTAGTCTTCTGCATGAATACACTAAGGCATGTCAAGTAGCATCACTAAGCTTTTGGTTTTTTAAAATTCTTTCTAGCCCTTTCCACTCTCCTAAATATTTCTTTTAATCAAAAGGGGAGATAGTTCCTTTCCAAATATTATTTACAGTGCCTCAAAATGAAAAGAAACTATCATTATTTCTCTTTTTATTGGTTTATTTTAGTGGTGGAATTTTTTTCCACCTGAATAATTATAAGACTTGCTTCAGAAGGTAGGAACAGGTAGAAAAATAAAAATAATCAAACTTGTGGCTCTTTTTTGTCCCATCCAGTTATGAGATTAAGACTGATTATTTTTTTCTAATCTTGTCTTTCTCTCCACCCCAGCCATTTTCTTCATGCACACTGCACTTTAAATACCTCTTGCCAAAACTTGGCTTTTGTCATATTCAAGATTTATTTTTATTTTTATTTTATTTATTTATTTTATTTATTTATTTATTTTTTAGTTGGAGTCTCACTGTCGCCCAGACTGGAGTGCAGTGGCCGCTCCCGGCCACCGCAGCCTCGACCTGCTGGGCTCCGGCGATCCTTCCGCCTCAGCCTTCCAAGTAGCTGGAACTACAGGCGCACGCTACCACGCCTGGCTAATTTTTTGATTTATTGTAGAGATGAGGTTTCACCAAGTTGCCCAGGTGGGTCTCGAACCCGTGGGCTCAGGCAATCCACTCACCTCAGCCTCCCAGGGCGTGGGATTATAGGCTGAGCCACCGAGCCCAGCTTATTTTTAATTTTTTTGTTCATTTATTTATTCCACAAATATTTAGTTTGTGCCTACTCTGATCCAGGCAGTGCTCAACTCTAAACTCTCTGAGCCAGCTATGCATGCTACCTGTAACCTGCCCTCTTCTCCAAACTTAACTTTCTGTTCGTAATTCCCATCTTTGCTATATATATCTTGGGTCTCACTCGGCTCTTCTGAAGCACCCATTCTTTTCTGCAAGTGCTCTTAGAAAAAGGTCTTATAGTGTCATTTATAATGTAGTTGGATTTATTATATATATATAATAAATATATATGACAATAAAATATATTCTGTATATTATATAGAAATTGGATTAAGTCATTGTTTTACCTCTCACGAGGCATTAACATTTTAACTTTTCCTATAAATGTGAGTGAAAAACTATCTCCTTTAGCCCGGCATGGTAGCACGTGCCTGTAGTTCCTGCTACGTGGAAGGCTGAAGCAGAAGGATTGCCTGAGTCCAGCAGATTGATGCTGGGGTGGCCATGAGCGTGCCACTGTACTCCAGCCTGGGCGGCGGAGGGAGACTCTAACTCAAAAAAAAAAAAAAGGAAAACTATCTTCTGAAGAATGTAGACCTTCCCTGTGCAAGTGTTGGAGGCATGGGGAAAAGCAGAGTACCCCCTGCTGGTTTCTTTGACATTATACCAAGTGAATGACTCCCTTCTGTTCCTCCCACCTTCATGCTATCCATGGTCCTTCCCACCTCCCTGCTTATACAGCTGGTACTCCTCCTACCTAAATAACCTGTACTTTCCCTCAGTGTTCAGCTCAGCTCATATTCTACATTTTCCCTAAAGGGTTTCTGTTTGCTGTCATTCACTTTCTTCCTGTGAGTTCCTGTGTTATATTTAGTCACTATCACTGAGGTTGGCATTTAATCATGCTTTGCTACAGTCGCCTCATTTCCCGTTTCCCAACCTTAGTGTAATCTTCAAGAACACCGATCCTGTCATTTTGTTTTCTATGTAAACAGTGCCTAGCAAAGAAATAAACACAGTTGGAGGCATTCAATGAAAACCTGAGTAGAAATGAGAATATGCCTAGGCCCATATATGTTTATGCGTATTGTATCTAGCAGCATTTTGCAGAATGAACCCATCCTTCATTAAAAGAGGAAAACATTTCATACCTAAGGATTACTGTTAAGATTTCTTAAAATTAAAAAAGGAGAAAAAGCCAGTAACTATTTTTTTCGATAAATGCTGATATCTGAAGGAAATTTTGATTTTTACTTCTTAACAGGTGGTTTGTTCTGGATGCAGAAACCAGAGATCTAGTTTCTATTCACACAGATGGGAATGAACAGCTCTCTGTAATGCGCTACTCAATAGGTAGGCACATTTACCCCCACAGTCCTCCCAACCCTGGCATTCACAGCAATTGCATATTTTTACTTCTGGTAAAGGTGATGCCTTCTTTCTCTACTATCTAGAGTTGTTAAATATTAAATGTTTTCCCCAACATCAGATTAAATTCTGCTGCCTGAAAACGCTAAAGATCTGCTAAAGTTAAACAACATTCTAAATCATCAAGCAAACCTAGATTTAGAATGAACTGTCACAACTGCAACTGCAGTTAAAAGCAGAATAAAGTACAATCATGTTACCCTTTTTGGATTACACATACTTAGAATTTTAAGGAGGTATTGAGTTAGTTAGCAACCTTTGTATATAAGAGTATATAAAAGAAATTACAGTAACTCAAAATACACAAATTTTATAGACGCTTCAACTCCTTTACAATCTAATTACAATGCTTTTGTTACATAGTAATTATTGGGTTGTTAATTAAACACCCAGCAATTCTTTATATAAATTTCATAAATATTCATTTAGCCTATTTGAATAATTATTTGTACTTTATTCATAATATTGGTGAAGTTTTCATCAATTCCAAATAACCTTTTCTCATTATTAGTGTGGTTTTGATTCACATCATTCTTCCTTCGAGTTAGTCTGACATTTATGGAATCCAAAGAATCTTTTTGATTACTTCTCAAGTTGCTTCAAGGGAAGCACAAGATACTATTTTCTAAATTGAGCAAGGAAGGAATTGTATGTACTTTAAGCTATAAGCCTAGAGTCATTTTGAAGCAGAAACATTTTTAAATTTATCTAGGGTTTTTGTTTTGTTTGTTTGGTTTTATAGGAACAAATAACCACTGTAAATGTAGCAGTTAAAATCCAAAGATCAGGTGGACTTCATTGACTGTTACCTCTTTAGCACTATGGTCAGTGCAGAGGAGGTGACCATAAAAGAAGGAAACATGATTCCTTTCCAAGAGCAGCTATCCTGGGCTTGGAGAGATCATATTTGCTGACTGAGCTAAGCAACTGTCCACTCAGCTGGCCATAGGAACACTGTGTACTTCTTTCTACCCTTGAAAGAGGACTAACCCCTCTGGGGTCAGTTCCTAGCTAACTAGGAAGCGATGAGGCTAGAGCCCAAGGACTGTGAGCGTCTTCAGGAAGGGTGACCATTATTTTTCAAGAATGCTTTGTGACAGGATTCGTTCATCAAGTACCAGATAACAGTTAAATTGATGAAACCTAACAGCTTTTGCAAAATATCATTTAGGATAGGTCCAGTAAAATAACAGTAAGTAAATCTATCAATATTATTTCTGTAGTTAACACTCTGTCCTGTTTCATTCTAGATGGTATCCTCCTGGCTGTAGGATCCCATGACAACTTTATTTACCTCTATGTAGTCTCAGAAAATGGAAGAAAATATAGCAGATATGGAAAGTGCACTGTAAGTAATGAAGCAAAATAAATTATGTTGTAAATATTGAAAAATTTTTACATTTGTGAAAAGAATTAAATGTTTACATTGATTTATCTGTTGTTTTCTGTTGTTAGCTAGTGGTTAAAAGCACAGACTCTCAGCCAAACTACCTGGATTGGAATTCCTGCTTCTACCACTTATAAGCTGATGTGACTTTGGGAAGTTACTTAAATCTTCTACTTCAGTTTTCTTATCTATAAAATAAGGATACCTATAAAGGCAGTTTCTAATTAAACAAGTTAATGTATATGAAGTACTTGAGATAGTAAGTACTCAATAAATGTTTATAGAAAATAAGATCATGGCCAGGCATGGCGACTCACACTTATAATCCCAGCACTTTGGAAGGCCGAGGTAGTCAGATTGCTTGAGCTCAGGAGTTCAAGATCAGCTTGGGCAACATACCAAAACCTTGTCTACAAAAAAATTTTTTTGAAAACATTAGCCAGGCGTGTGGCATGCGTCGGTAGTCCTAGATACTTGGGAGGCTGAGGTTGAAGGATCGCCTGAGCCCAGGAAGTCAAGGATATAGTGAGCTATGAGCATGCCACTGCACTCCAGCCTGGGTGACAAAGACCCCTACTCAAAAAAAAAGCAAGAAAGAAAAAGAATGAGTTCGCTTGGTGTGTATGTGTGTGTGTGTGTGTGTGTGTGTGCTCATGCTTACTATCTGACTAAAAAAAGGAAATTTCGGGCTTTTAACTGAAGGGATGTATTAACTTAAATATCAAGGTATAATATTTTAACCTCATTTTAGTCTATTTGCCTGTATTTC
>NW_007258144.1:171062-191575 GCF_000164805.1 Carlito syrichta | reverse complement strand
TGTGTGTGTGTACACACACACACACACACACACACACACAAATATATATATATGGAAATTAATTTAGGTTTAACAAATCATGTATTAGTGGCACAGATCTTTTGACAATCTTTATCACAAAACAGTTTATTTTAGAGGACTATCTAGATAAGAGAATCAGTTTTTAGAAGCATGCACATCTTACAATAAGCAAAGTAAACAGTCTCAGTTTTAGAATTTATCCAAAATATTTTTGCTTGCCTTGACAATTGTGAATCATTATCCATTAATTTATTTAAGTCTATCTTTTCATCAGTTCATCAACTTAATGTTTGTGACATGGAATAGTATACAACGGGATCGAATAAAATGTTCCACTGAAAGGAATTTTCAGATTACTGAAGCTTACCCTAGCAGGCATCAAATTTTTTTAAACTCAACTTTTTTAAAAGTTTATGTCTTGAGCCAGGCTCAGTGGCTCAGCCTGTAATCCCGCGCCTTTGGGAGGCTGAGGTGAGTGGATTGCCTGAGCCCGCGGGTTCGAGACCCGCCTGGACAGCGAGACCTCATCTCTACAAAAAATCAGCCGGGCGTGGTAGCGCATGCCTGTAATTCCGGCTACTCGGAAGGCTGAGGCGGAAGGATCGCCGGAGCCCAGCAGGTCGAGGCTGCGGTGGCCGGGAGCGGCCACTGCACTCCAGTCTGGGCGACAGAGTGAGTTTCCAACTCAAAAAAAAAAAAAAAAGTTCATGTCTTAATACACAGAGATTATATCAAAGATGATTTAATCTTATAGAATCATAAATCTTTTAGGTAGCATTGTAGCACTTAGCTCAACCCTTATTTCAGAAAAGATTGGTCACAGCTTATCACTGGCCTCCTCTTGACAGAATGGCAGATCTGGGACTTAAACACAGTTTGCCTAACTCTTGGTAGAGGAAACTTTCCAGTGTATGATAATGCCTCAGATTTTTTATTACACATGTATTTTACTATGCTATTCCAGTATAGCTGACCCAGAAAAGAAACAGAGCAATGTATGACATTGGACAATCAGAATGACTGTGGAAGTGTTGAGAAATAGCAAGTTTATAATTGCATGAGACTTGTCCTGCTCCAGCTTTTAACTTTAAAGTGTTCAAAAGTATTATTTCAAAACATCCATAGGACCTGTTAGAGTCTGTGGTGTTGTTTGAGGCTATAATGAAAGACTCAGCTACTCTGCGGTCCTGATTATCTTCTGTTTTGCTTTGCTCCCAGCTGTTACTTCTTGCTGTCTGTTTCCACCATCTGGTCTTATGGTCCCCTATTAACTGTTTTTTATCTGTTGTCTGCTGTAGTATAGGATACACAAAACTGGGTTAATGCTGGCTCTGCTGCTTACTAGTTTATTACTTTAGGCAAGTTAATTAACATCTCTTGGTCTTAATTTTTATCATCTTAAAATTGGAGAGGATAATAGTATCTACTTTATAGCACTGTTGTGAAGAAGGTCTTTCCTAAAATATATCAACAAGAACTCCTATAGAATTCTAAATGCAAATACTGTTTTCTGGTTTTTTTCTAATAATTTTCCTGTTACCAGCCACCATTTAAGCGACATTTCAGTAGCTACAGAGGCATACCAGGCTTAGAGCTTTAGAAAATTTCCTCTGATAAATGAGTTATAAGCATTTGGAGTCCCTCTTTGTGGTATCACTTTATGTGGAACTGTCCATTGAAAAGATGACTGGGGTCCAATGATGCGAAGCAGTACTTCTTGGTAGAGGGCTGTTGGTGGGTGCATGGGTCCCTGTGAATGATGACGTCATTATAGGCCAGGACCTTGCTTGCAGCCTCATAAGCAAAGAAACAAGGCAAGATCAATTTTAGAGTGATGGACTTACATCAAACAAGCTCTCCAAAGCTGGTTTATAAAAATGCCAGTTTACAACAAGCACTATAACTGGTAAGGCCACTAAAATCCTAGGTTCTTCTGGCCAGTCAAAGTTGTCTCTCTAAGCAGACCTCAGGAAACCAATAGCCAACTTCAGTGAGAATGTCACCCTGCATTTGAAGTAAGGTATATAATCACCAAGGGCACAGGACATGAGCATCCTCCAGCCAGTGCGGTTCTTCCCTTTGGGGGGAAAGTACAGGAAACCAGAACATAATCAAAAGGTGAGCAAATCTGGTGCCTACCTCCACAGTAGAGCAATAGCTGCCTCTGGAACTGGTCTTGGTTCGGGCCCCTCTACCCTGGACGTGGGCGGGTACTCCTCGCATCTATCTCTGTGCCCCTTTCTCTTTGCTGACCTCCCTGCTGCCAGCCCACCTGAGGAACGCTTTCTTTGGATAGATCCATACCTGCAGTCAGCTTATACTATAGGATTGACAACCTTGAAGCCATTATGACTCTTTCATATTTACCTCTTCCTGCTTTGATTTATTTGGCATTAATTCTAAAGTTTAGCTCTCAGAGGTTCCAAACTGGGGGACATCCGTTGGAGTTTCCATAAACTCATAGAACTTTACTCTTCCATTCATTAAAACTTACTTCTGGCCGGGCTCAGTGGCTCAGCCTGTAATCCCAGCACTTTGGGAGACCGAGGTGAGTGGATTGCTTGAGCTGCCGGTTCAAGACCAGCCCAGGCAACTTGGCGAGACCTTGTCTCTACAATAAATTTTTTTTTTAACCATTTGATGATACTTTTGTTTAATTGAAATAAGAACAAAACCTGGTCACATTCAGAGATTAACAGCATCATACAGGGGGTTAAAACAGTTCTTCTCTCTCTTGGTTAGCAAGGTCTTAATTTCAAGTGATTTCCACAGTTCTTTGAAGCCAAGAAGGCTCTGTAACAAGGGCCTGGCTCTGTCAGCAGCTGAATGGCACCTCACTGGATGTCATAATCATCAAAGAGATCTTCAAAATCATTTGAAAAGTCTACATGAACTGCCTTTTCATTGGCTGCCAAGTCCATCAAAAGACACTCTGAAGTGGTACCTGGGAGGTGACATTATAAACCCCAGCGTTGCCTTGTATCTTCTTTGCTTGTTTGTTGGCATCAATTCCAGGGAGAAAATGTCCCTTTTGTTTTTCTAATGAGTTATTAACTTCCACAGGGTTTTTCCTAAATTTGGAGACGTTTTCCTACTCAACAGTCCTTTTTTGAGATACTTATGAACACATTCTGTATCTAACAGATGCGATCTGTGTGAATATTATGTCTACATACAATGCTTTTGATGCTCTTCTAAATAATGCTATTAAGGGCTTTGCACAGAGATGCAGATGATATTCTTTTTTTTTTTTTTTTTTTTGAGTTAGAGTCTCACTCTGTTGCCCAGACTGGAATACATTGGCACACTCTGGGCCACCGCAGCCTTGACCTGCTGGGCTCCAGTGATTCTTTCGCCTCAACCTTCCAAGTGGCCGGAACTACAGGCGTACGCTACCACACCCAGCTGATTTTCGATTTACTGTGGAGACGAGGTCTCGCCAAGTTGCCCAGGCGGGTCTCGAACTCACGGCCTCAGGCAGTCCACTCACCTCGGCCTCCCAAAGTGCTGGGATTACAGGCTGAGCCACTGAGCCCGGCCCAGATAATATTCTTAAGTACTTCCACATTAGGATGAATATGTCTGGGAGGATTGTACTTTGCCATGATTAATCTGGTTAAATCCTTCATTCATGTAGCAACAGTTTTTTCATTTTAGAAGCATGGCTTCTGCAGACACCAGAGCCAGCATCCGGCTCACATGCACTAGGGAAAGGATTGTATGAAAACATCCAGTAACCACATGCATCTTGCAGGCTCTGGAAATTGATTTCTTATTAAGTTGGTAGGACCCTTATATTCCTAACAAGTGATTTCCAGCCTGTTTTTTCAGTATACTACCTAGCCTCTTATGATTTCAGAAAACTTCACCATTCTCAAATTCACATAAATTCATTTATGTATGTGTCTTTCCCATGCAGCACTATGGTGGAGATTGCGGCTCCAGAAGGGTTTTAAGACACGTTGTTAGACTTCAGAAGGGTAGTGTAATAATTAAAAACCTGTATAAATCATTAACAACTATACCTAAGGTATATTGAATATATTAGCTTAAAGAATTGTGTGAGCAGAAAGCTAGTCATTTGAAAAGGTTCAAATATTAAGTGTGTCTCACTAAAGACTGTAGGAGATAAAAGTGAAAAGGATTGTTTTAAGGTATCAGGTTATATAGGGTCCATCTTTGTCAGGTTGACTAGAACAAGGACACGCTGAGGTGATGTTACCTAGGGAGGTAACATTATAGAACCCAACATTTGGAACTCTGAAGGGGTACAATATTGGGTGATTTTTTTCCCCAGAACATTCTTTGGAGGTAAGAGTTTTTCTAGGAGACCTCCATATGACTGTAAATGTGTGCCATATTCCTCAGCCTCTGAAGCATACCATGGATAGTCAAGAAGCAGCTCAGGAAAACTGTATCTCTTATGTACAACTTGTAACCAACACTTCATTCTCAAAAATGGAGTCACTCTAATAGGCACAGCAGGGCTTGAGGGTGTGATAATCTGTTGCAGTGTCCTCTAAGACATGGGATCCCAGGGACTGGTACTGGTCCCTGGCCTGTTAGGACCTGGGCTGCACAGCAAGAGGTAAATTGTGAGCTGGCAAGCAAAGCTTCATCTGTATTTACAGCTGCTCCCCATGACTTGCATTACTGCCTGAGCTCTACCTCCTATCAAATCAGCAGTAGCATTAGGAGCGTAGACCCTATTGTGAACAGCGCATGTGAATCTAGGTTGCACAATCCTTATGAGAATCTAATGCCTGATGATCTGAGGTAGAGCTGAGATGATGACGCTGTATGTTTCATTATATAATTGCAACATAATAATAATAAAGTATACAACAAATGTTATGAACTTGAATCACCCTGACACCATCCCCCTCCCCCAGCTATGGAAAAATTATCTTCCATGAAACCAGTTCCTGATGCCAAAAAGGTTGGAGACCACTGCTCTAAGAAACAAGTTTAAGAGACTGTTTTTTCTTGGAAGTGTCTAGCGCCGGTAGTAGGTGCTAGTTTCTGGTGTCTAGGTAGGGAGACCAGCAGAATTCTCCCAAGTCCAAGTGCTTAATGTTTCCACCATAGTGAGATCTCTTTAGTTTCAAATTTCTGCCAGAACTCTTCATGTATTACTGACATCTTCACATGCCTGCATCTTTGGCTCCCAACAAGACAGAGTAAAAGAGAACTTAAGTACCTATTCAGTTCTAGAGGCTGGGATACTGCCTCTAGGAATCCTTTAGGAATTCTGATGAACTTGTATTCAGAAAACTGTATTGACTGACTGTTCAACTGTTTTTCATTCAAAACTCTAGCTGCTTTCTAACAATTGATTTGTTGTCCCTAGGGACATTCCAGCTACATCACACACCTTGACTGGTCCCCAGACAACAAGTATATAATGTCTAACTCGGGAGACTATGAGATATTGTACTGTAAGTATGAATGGTCACATATGGGCTCAGATGTGTCTGTCAAGGACACTAATGAACAGGCTGCATGGAATTTGTGCAGGGATGCATGCTGGCCTCTCTCACCTAACAAAGCATGTGTTTGAGCTAAGTAATGAGAATCTCAAAGGTGGTTGACTTCTCAAAGAAAGTAATGAATTAATTTAATGGTGCAGAACAGAAGGCACAGGTAGCAATACAAAATTACTCAGTGGATTGATACTGCTCTGAATGGTTTTTCATTTAACAACTTTTTCTGGAGGCAGAGAGGAATATAATGGATGGGAATTTATACTTTTTAGAGGGGAAAAAACACTTCCATGAGAAAAAGTTTGTAGTTCAAGAAACCACATTAAACACTTTATTGTCCTTTTTAAATGTGTCTTCATGTTTTTCAATGAATTATAAATACAAGTAAATGTGGCTGGCTTAACTCGAGATGCACTTTCAAATACATTTGTACAAAAGCACTGTGATCATCTTTCCTGTTTCTAAATTTAAGGGGACATTCCAAATGGCTGCAAACTGATCAGGAATCGCTCAGAGTGTAAGGACATCGATTGGACAACATACACCTGTGTGCTAGGCTTTCAAGTCTTTGGTAAGGATGTGACACCCAATGTGAAGAGGTGGTTTGTGGGTTTTTATATAAATTTACTTAAGTTTATAAATGAAAAGCAGTTTATGTGTGTTCTTTAGTTTTATCACAATTAATTCAGCTTCAGAGAAATCAAATGTATTAGGATAGAACCAGTAGGGATTTGTTCTTTGCAGAATCTAGCACTTTAGTCCCCAGTAAATATGAAAGACAGTTATAAGGAATTTACATAGTAGTACAGACTGTCTTCCCTTTTTTTTCTCCAAGTAAAAATTAAAATTTTAAAAATTTGCTGACAGCATTTTAAAAGTAGCTTTATTACATGTTCACATACCATCCAATGCACCTGTTGAAAGTGCACAGTTAGCTGGGCTCGGTGGCTCAGCCTGTAATCCCAGGCTTTGGGAGGCTGAGGTGAGTGGATTGCCCAAGTCCGCGGGTTCGAGACCCGCCTGGGCAGCGAGACCTCATCTCTACAATAAATCAAAAAATCAGCCGGGTGTGGTAGCGCGCACCTGTAATTCCAGCTACTTGGAAGGCTGAGGCGGAAGGATCGCCGGAGCCCAGCAAGTCGAGGTTGCGGTGGCCGGTAGCGGCCACTGCATCCCTGTCTGGGCGACAGAGTGAGACTCCAACTCAAAAAAAAAAAAAGGAAAAGCTTATTGCTGAGGTGAGTCAAGCGGAAACAAAAATAAATTAGTAGCACCACCTGCTGGTTACTGTGGAGTATTAGTCTCAAGTTTACTGTCTTCAGGCTTTGTTTTAGCTTTGTTAGTTAACCCTTTGCACTGATGTCCCCTCTCAGGACATAAAGAGATTGCTGGTGATGATACAGGATAGACTTATGCCAGCACAGATTTTTCAAAAATGTATATTTCCTTGTAGTTTTTTATTCAAATTGTATGAAAAAGCAAATAAAGAGATGGAATATATACTGAGATATGATTGAGCAGTTGAGAAGTGTTTTTCAGGAATCATGAGTGCCTCTTTCCACATCATCTTCGAACAGCAGACTAGATGATAAATTACATATTATTAATGTGGGAGAAAAAAACGAGACTGCATTCTCTGCTCAAATAGAAGAACACAAAGTGGAAGACATCAAACATATTACTATTGCAGTGCGTGTCCATGACTGTTTCACATGTTACCATACACTAGAAAAAATATAAGATATAACATTTTGACTTTTTTGGTTATAAATTCCTCAATGTCCTACATTCTATTAGAAACCAAATATCATTACAGTAAAATAATTTGTTCCAGCACTATGCTATTTAATATGAAGTGATTCATTTTTCACTATTTTGTATAAAAAAAAAAAAGTGCAGTCGAGGAACTAGTAGGTGATCCTCAAGATGTTTCCATGTGCAAATGGTTAAATTTTGGCTAAAACTTCATCATCATTTGAATAAAAAACTGTTGAGCCACTAAGAAATTTGTAAGGGAAAAGTTAGCATTAAGAGTTTGAACATAGATAAATTTCATCAAGTTCTAAAATCAAACATGTAGCATCGCAGTTACATTTTTAGGCTAATTTTTCCACATCCATGTTTCCATATCAAAGGTGTCTGGCCAGAAGGGTCCGATGGCACAGATATCAATGCACTGGTGCGGTCCCACAATAGGAAAGTGATAGCTGTGGCCGATGACTTTTGTAAAGTCCATCTATTTCAGTATCCCTGCTCCAAAGCGAAGGTAAGCTCCCTTTAATAGAAACTAGTGTTATAGGACCTTTTGTTTGGGGTTGATTTGTGTCAATGGCAAGAAAACATTTGTAGTTTAGTAGTGACTCTCCATAATCCTCCAATACCCAGAGGGAGAACAGGGCTAAGAGTGTCCAAGCAGGTGCCACTGGTCCCCTTCCTCCTCCCCAAGGCTGAGCAGAAGAACCATAGAGATAATAGCTGGTGCTGTGTTACTCCTTTCGTGTTTTTGTTCATTTGCTTATTTTGACTTTTTGGAAATTTTCAATTTACCCTAAACATTAAAATATTGCACTTGTTAGACACACAGTCAGTGTTATGAAGCTAAGGGAACTGATTCCTAATTCTCCTATAATCCTGCCAACCTAGTAACTTCTCCCCTAGCCATTTCCAAGGAATGATTACTAAGCTCTGATGAGTATGCTTCCCAGCATCTAGAAGAGACAGACTTGTAGTTATTTTTTCAAGCATATTGTGTGGAAATAAAAGATGTCCAATTATTCTATTTTGTTTCTTCCCATGTAAAGTGACCTTAAAAGGAAATTACTGCCAGCCTATTCCTGAGATTTGAGGACCTATGGCTTTGATTTGAATGATCCATTTCACAAGCCGAGTGACCCCCTTACCTGGTCACCTCCGTTTCTGTCAGCAGGCACTTAAAGAACGGGTTTAACTTTCCTGTCTGATTTATTTCATACAGGCTCCCAGCCACAAGTACAGTGCCCACAGCAGCCATGTCACCAATGTCAGCTTTACTCATAATGACAGTCACCTCATTTCAACTGGTGGAAAAGACATGAGCATCATTCAGTGGAAACTGGTGGAAAAGTTGTCTTTGCCCCAGAATGAGATTGTAGCAGATACAACTCTAACCAAAGCCCCCCTCTCCTCCATTGAAAGTGCCATCCAGTCTAAAACTCCCACGCCGCCTCCTTCCCAGCCCTTAAATGTGACAGCTGAAGAGGAAAGTAGAATAAGCAGCTCTCCCACGCTTCTGGAGAACAGCCTGGAACAGCCTGGGGAGCCGGGCGAAGACCACAGCGAGGAGCAGAGCGAAGGGGGCAGTGAAGACCTGGGCGAGCCCGCTTCTGAGGAGCCGTCCCCCGAGGCCAGCGAGGAGCAGGGCGAGGCGGCCCCTCCCGAGGACCCGCGGGACCCTCCGCCCCTGTCCTAACGCCCGAAGTCTCCTTGCGCTGCGTGTGGTTTTGTGGTGAAGTTCAGATAACAGGATGGGCAGTGATGGAGATTCGCTGTCAGTGGAGATTTCGGTTTCCTTGTGGTCTGTTTTCCTCAATAGTCATATCTTCAGTCTCTCAAATGCAGCTGACCTGAAGGTTCAGTTTGGTGTGCATTGAAAAGTAACCAACCTTAAGAGTAGGAGAAGACTGAAACATGCATTGTGTCTCAGAAATTACCGTGTATGTAAGTGGTGTGATATAAATACTGGAATGAAAACAGCAGTTGTATTGATTTTGAAAATAAACCCCCTTGTTATCTGAACGTGTTTGCTTCAGGAACAACCAGAGGCATCCCAAACACTGTTACTCATCTGCTGGCTCAGACTGTACTGCTTTCTTTCCTGATGCAGAAAAGGAACCAGAAGAAAAAAATGTGCTCTTAGTGAGATATCCTCCCACCCCAAAGGTCTGATGGAAGTTTTTTAGTTAAGAAAAACTCCAGTGTTGCCAAGTGCAATGGTGTTGCCTTCTTGGTTACAGCGCCGCCTCCCGACACTACCGTAGACATCCAGATGTGCTCTCAGTCTACTACTAGGTGCTGCCTTTCCCGTCATAATGAGCAACAGCCTCTTAATTTCTTCTGTGCAAATCTCTTTTATCCTAGAACAAAGAGAGCTTTGGTTTGTTAAAGAGCTTTCCATGTATATTAGACCATTGATACTCGGAAATGAGAGCGTCCTCCAAGGAGTCCTTTCCTAGCCAGAACATTCTCAGAAGTTTGGCATTCAAGTGAATGGAAGAAAAAAACCACATGCCTTTAAAACTAAACTGTAATAATTACCTGGCTAATTTTAGCTTAGCTTTCATTGTAATTTGTTCCCTCTATGATAGGAGAAATATAAACACAGTAAGTTTAAATGATTGAATTGGTGCTTGAAATTCATTGGTTTAGTTGTAATTTTTATACAAACTAATTATACCGAGGGATAAAATACTCAGTAAATTACAAATTCTTTTTTTTTTTTTTTTACAGAAGTATAAAGTTACAGTCACAATAATTTTTTTATCTATTGCATACTTAATAGACTTGCTATGTAGGAAGTCAGTTTTTTTGGTGGAGTTGCTATAAGAAGCTTTGCAAGTCTAAGGTGGCTGTCCTGTTCTTTGGGGCAATGCATGTATTATTATGCATTGGAAAGTTGTGTTTTTTGGTTTTATTGGCCAACTGTGTTTTTCTTAAGTATATGTTTTCTACTTTAAAAATAATTACTGACAAATATGTATTTCCTATATATTTGTTTATACTTTGATTATAAAAAAATTTGTTTTATTTTTTAACTTGCTGCATTGTTTTGATACTGTTTTTTTTGGTTGGACTATGTTTAGAAACTTTGGATGAGTTCAGAAGTCTTAAGTATGCAAGCGTTTACGTGATTGTGCCATTCCAAAGTGCATCAGAACTGTCATTCCCTTCTAGTATCTTCTCAGGAGTAATACAAATCAGGTATTTCATCATCATTTGGTAATATGAAAAATCTAGGGAACTCCCAAGGACACAACATTTATATTCACACGCTGTGTGGAAGGGTGTGAGTGTGTGAAAGGGCAAGTGGAGACACTTAACTCTGTGTGTATCTCTAGATAAGAAGATATGCGCCACTTTGAAAATACTCAGATCTCTGTGTACAGACAGATGTCTGTATGTATCTCTTTCCTTTTGTTTACAACTGTTCAAAAAAAAAAAAACCTCAAAGTAGTTCTCTTCAAAAGAAGAGATATAGGTTGCAAGCAACCCAGCTTTTTTCAGTATGTTCTGTACATAGTTATCAGAGAGCACCAGTATCAGGTATATATGCCCACCTGTTCGCAGTGACGATTGGATCATCAGGTCAGCTTGTGCTGCTCCCTGCAAGAAAAATATTCTGAGATCAACAAACCATTCTTGGAGAAGAAAGAGCATTTCGTTAAGAACCTGGTGATAAGCAGGGAGTTGATTTGAGGACATCAGTCACCTTTGGGTGTCATGTACAATAAGATTTATAATCATGATACTCTTGGGTGGTAGTTTCAGAAGACACTGCTAATACGCAGAGAGCGTTCCAGCAATCTAATGCTGGCAACTACTGTTTAATGGTCAGCTAAATCTGTGATAATGGTTGGAAGTGGGTGGGATTTTGAAATTATAGATGTTTTCAGAAAAACTTGTGAATGAAAATGAATCCAAGTGTTTCATGTGAAGATGTTGAGCCATTTCTATCATGCATTCCTGTCTCATGGCAGAAATTTTTGAAGATTAAAAAATAAAATCATCAAAATGTTTCCTTTGTCTCTAAGGGTGTCTTAACTCTTTCTTCATTTATACTGCTAGTTTCCATGGCCATCCAGTCACCAGAAGATATGACAATTCAAAAGGAAACATCAGTTGGCTACTGCTGTTGCTATGGATAAAATCATTCTGGTGGTAACAAACTCCATCTCATAATGTTATGCTTCTGTCATAATTACTTCTGATTTATGCTCCCATCAAATAGAAGAATGGCTTCATTTTATTTGTCAACATTTCTCTAATGTTTAATGCTGAATAGTCCTGATGATCTTGGTTACCCGCCAGGTTAACCAAGGCTGCCGCGCAGTGTCAGCCACTGTGAAGTTCTTGAACACTATGCCATGGCGGTCTCTGCTTTCTCCACCTCTGCCGTGTTGCTTGGTGACATGGTTCCTCTATGTACCAAGCCGTAAATCGGCCGCTGCCAATGTTTCTGTATGAAGAACAGGTTGAGAGTATTCCACACATTCTCCAGTTGGACGATCATGAAAGCCATGGGGTTTTCATCTTTGTCACATTCATCTTTAGTGACAATGTTCACAGCCACTTACAGACTAACCCATGAAAGGCTACATGGGGTGGAAATTCCATCGTCACTGAGACAGAAGGGCTGATAGGCACCAGAACAAGCCCGCTAAACAATGTGATTTTTCTTAATAAAAAGGAAGCCCGGGCGTGGTGGCTCAAGCCTGTAATCCCAGTGCTTTGGGAGGCTGAGGTGAGTGGATTGCCTGAGCCCACGGGTTCGAGAGCAGCCTGGACAACTTGGTTAGACCTCATCTCTACATTAAAAGATAAAAAAAAAAATTAGCCAGGCATGGTAGCACACACCTGTAGTTCTGGCTCCTTGGAAGGCTGAGGCGGAAGGATCACCAGAGCCCAGCAGGTCAACGCTGGGGTGGCCGTGAGCATGCCACTGCACTCCAGCCTGGGTGATGGAGTGAGACTCCAACTCAAAAAAAAAAAAAGTTAAAAAGGAAATCCAGAAAACAAACCCATCTATGGGGAAGTGATGAATTTGACTTTGGACACGCTGGGGTGTTGTGTTAGTGTGACTCTCCTAGGAACTAGATTTTGGCTTATAGCTTAGAAAAGAAGAGAGTAGTAAGGTCACGCTTTTAGGACTGAGAAGATGAGCAGATGTGGAGGGAGAGGAGCTGCCAGGAGCACCTGCTGCGGGCCAGGCATCCCGGCACCCAGCTCGGGGATGTGAGAGGTGGCCCTGCGGAGGAGGACAAGAGTTTGGGAGATGTAGTCACCGGCCCTTGTTCGTTTAGCTAGAGAACGACTGTGCCAAGACCTCATGTGTTAAAAAGTCGAGGTCTGCCCTTCTTCCTCGACACCGGGAGAGATGCTCAAAACTGGGAAGCAGGAAAGGTCGAGGGTGGAGACCGTAGATGGGAAGCAAGGGAGCCTGTGTCCATCCCAGGCCTCAATCCCAGAGTGGGCACATCCGCTGCTGGAGTGATGCCACACATCTGGGTCGCCATCGCTGAAACCGGGCCCTGCTGGAAACGTCCCCTTTGTTCAGGGACCATTGAAGTAGAAGGATTTCAGCCGGGAGCAGTGGCTCATGCCTATAATCCCAGCACTTTGGGAGGTGGAGGGAGGGATTGTCTGAGCCCAGAGGTTCAAGATCAGCCTGGGCAATGTGGCGAGACCATGTCTCTAGAATACATTTTTTAAAAGTCAGCTGGGTGTGATGGCTCCTGCCTGTGGTTCCAGCTACTTGGAAGGCTGAGGTGGAAGGATCACCTGAGCCCAGCAGGTTGAGGCTGCGGTGGCCGTGAGCGTGCCACTGCACTCCAGCCTGGGTGACAGAGTGAGACTCTGATTCCTAAAAAAAAAAAAGGACAGGTTTCCAGGTGTTTATTCAAAAAAAAAAAAGTGTGAAGGGGCAGCCAGCTCTCGCGGGCTCAATGACAGTGCTTGGTGCTAATTGGTTCACCTTTTCCAAAGGAAACCTGGATTTCCACTCAACTTTCATTAACAGGTCCCTGTAACAGCCTTGAAGGCTCTGATAGAAGACAAACTTTATCAACCACAGGAACAGGGAGAAGAGCAAACAGGAGGAGAGTTCCATCATCTCTTCTGGAAAATGTCTGCCTGTGTCATGTCCCTGTTCGCTGGACTCCTGCCGTCCTTGGGAGACCACAGCTTACTGAACACTGCACCTTTTCAAACAACTTACAATCCAAGTCAAGCCATATTCATTACTGGATGCTGATGTCACGTTTTTAAAAGGCAAGCAATCATTTGTCCCCAGTCCTTGCTCCTTTATATCACAAAGCATCAGGATTTAAAAATCCACCATGAGCCTTGTTGGGCCCTGAGTCAAACTACAGGGGAAAAAAAAAAGGAGACATTTTGGTAAATGTGAATACTCAATTGGCATTTGGTAACGTTAGGCAATTATCACTAATTTTTAAAAGTGTGATAATGGGGGTGAGCATAGTGGCTCACACCTGTAATCCCAGCACTTTGGGAGGCTGAGGCAGGAGGATTGCTTGGGTCTAGGAATTCAAGACCAGCCTAGGAAACATAGTGAAGCCTCATCTCTACAAAAAATGTTTTTTTAAATTAGCCCAGTGTGGTGGCATGCGCCTGTAGTCCCAACTACTCAGGGAAGGCTGAGGTGGAAGAATTGCCTGAACCCAGGAGGTTAAGGCTACGGTGAGCCGTGATCGTGCCACTGCGCTCCAGCCTGGGCGACAGAGTGAGACCACCCCCTGCCCCAAAAAAACCCTATCCTATTAAAAAAAAATAAGTAAGTAATGATGTAGAAGTATTACCTTCTCAATGCTTTTGAAGAGAACTTAGAGGAAAATGGGCCTTATCGCAAGGAAGCCTCTTCCAATGGCCTCTGCCCTTGGACCTGAGATGCCCACTGCCAGGTTGCAGAAATACTGCCTGTGATGGGCCTGGCACCTGCTCTGCTGTCGCTGCTGTGGCTGGGCACGAAGGAAGCCCAGGCCAGGCACGGGTGTCAGCCCAAGGGTGGGCAGAAGCTCAACATCTGGGACATCAGGATGACAGGCAGCTGAGAGCACCGAGAATGTGTCTTCTGGCCCCCGTGACAGCTGGTTGCCACATAGCACAGCTCCGCACGCTCCTGGCCGGGGAAGGACATCCTTATCAGCGTGCAGGGCTTTCCTCCCCACTCTCTGCACACACACCTCTACCCCCGCCTCCCCATGCTGGTCCTGCCTGTGACTGGGCTCAGTGCTGCACGCCCCTGTCCTCCTTGGGAACCTCCCCGAGGCCCGGCAGCCTCCGCCTTCCCTGGTGTTTGGGCTGAAGCACCTTCCTTTATTCAGAATTCAGAAATGGGAAGGGAAAGCAGTTCGGTCTCTCTGCAGGCCCCGAGGTTGCTGTGTCACTGAGGAAAGGTGATCGGTCTCTCCCTAGGGTGACAGGCCCTGCCTTATCGCCAAATCCATTTTCCTGCAGCCTGCTGCTCGCTGCCCGTGAATATCTCCCCGCCAGAATCACTAGCAGGAACGCTCACCAGCCTCTGACGTTTCCATTTAAAAGATGAATTCGTTCCGAGCTGAGCCGAGATCCCCTTGCTGGGCCCGGTGCTCTTGCAAGACCCTGGGGCCTTGGCGCCGAACCCAGGGCGAGGACTCGATCCCGTGAAAGCCTCCTCCAGGTGGGTGAAGGGAGCTTGAGCTCTGCGTGCTGGTCCAGGCCTCAGGGAGGAGAGAGAGGAGGCCCAGGGCCTTGCCCACCAGAGCATCCAACCAAAGCGGGGGAGACATCCCGGCGAGCCTGTGGGCTTTACCCACCAGCTCCGTGAAGGCCTCCCCCCATCGTGGACATGAGTGAACAAGCAGTCGGCTGTCCTTGCGTCCCCCGGAGCACTGGCTGGGCCCACGTCGCCGTGAGCGGCGTCTGCCCCGGAAGCTGAGCCGTGACAGATTGTAAGGAGCAGCGACAGATTGCACGAGGCGGCGTGCACAGCCACCACGGCTCAAGTGGTTTCTCTGGGAAATCCTCCCGCTAGGACAGAAGGACATGTTTTCCATTATAGCAGCCAATTACATTTTGTATTAAACATTATCAAATTTAAACACAGGGATTTGGCTGGGAGGGCTCCCGGAAAGCCGCAGCCGGGGCCTTCACACCGCAGGGGACGGTGGAAAAGACCTGAGAGGTGTGCCTTGTCCTGACTCTCCCCACCTCCTGAGCTCGTGACAGGGTCTGTTCTGTGCCACTCACTCAAAGTGCAAGGGACACGGCGGCGAGCATGAGGGCTGGCAGGGCAGCCTCCCGTGCCGTGGCGTGTGTCACTGGTCGTCATCCTCTTTCTGAGAACCCTATCTTCTGACCGCTCCTCCAGGTTCCTTCCACCGCTCCTCCCCTCCCTCCTCCTGGCCCTCCTCCTTCCTTGTGTTTAGTGATTTTTTTAAAGGTGTAACTTGCAAAAAGTGCACAAGTCCTGGTGAGTTTGTGTATATGTGCACACACGTGCACACCCACGCAGCCACCCTCCAGAGGAAGACGCGACATTCCCGGCTCTCGGGAGTCAGCCTTGTGACCCCTCCGTTGGTGTCCCTCTCAGGGCACCTCTGCTGTCACCTCTGTTCCTGTACCTGCTTCTGCCTGGCCGTGACTTCTACACACGTGGGGTTACAGTACGTTCTCATTCGTGTCTGACTCCTGGCGACACTCTCTCCCTTCCTCTGTTCCCGTGCCCCACGAGCTAGCACGGTCTCAGCCTCTCCACCCGTCGAGGGCTGGTGTCCCCCACACCACTGCCTCCCTCGTGTCCGGCCCTCCAGACAGCATCACTGACACCCACAATGTCTGCGGCCTCTTGTACACCGGCTGTCACACTGACGTCTCCAGGCTCTGCCCAGAGGACTCCCGGACAGTCAACTCCCGACACTACGCGCCGGGCTCACCCACTGCCTCCTGCTCACCCGGAAGCCACACCGAGCACCCCCAGGGCACCCCGGTGCTGTGCTCCCCTCCCTGCAGCATCTGGCCGTCACTGGGCTCGCTCTGCCTTCCTCTCGCCCGGGAGTTGTTCCTGTCCCCCTGCCCTGCCTCTGCGCCAGGCACTCACTTGCGCTCGTGGCTCAGACCCGGGCGCCTTGAGTCCCTCCCTCTGCACTGTCTCCCACACTGGAGGGTTCGCGAAAAGCCATCGGATCCGGGGGTCATCCCTGCCATTCACTTGCTGCTTAAGGCCACAGTCCAGGCGCTTGGGCCCAGCCCCAGGAAGCCTCTTCGCGGGCTGGCCTGGGCCTCCCTCTCTGGCCCTGGACCCTCCCTCGCCTCTCTGCCCCACCCACACAGAGTGCCCTCACACCCTGTCCTAGCCCTTTCCCAAAAGCCACCTACACGCCACACGAGTAACAGTGCCCACGAGGGAACTTCTCTACCCCTTTCCGACCTGGGCCCCGGCCCTGCTCTGGGCCCTGTGGCACTCCGGCAGCGCTTGGCGTTCTGAGCTCTGGACCCGGGCAGTGTCACCTTCCTCCGTGTCATTGCAGGGTGAATGACAGCGCTTTAAGGGTTGCTGGTGGTGAAGACAGGAGCGGTCGGTATCTCTGACCTCTGTTCACACCTAGAGCCAAACAAAACAAGCCTCACCCCTGGCACCTTGAGTTCGAGGAATCCTGCCCTGGCTTAGAGATTGTCTTGGTTATGACAGGTCACGTCCACAATCAATCAAGAAAAACAGAAAACATGCTGGATGACGGGGGACAGGAAGTCCTGTAGCGGGGACACAGTGGTGTCCCCAACAGGCCTCCCTGTGCCCTCTGCTGTGGCCACCAGACAGGCACCTGGGAGTGCGGGCTCTCAGGTGGCAGGACCAAGGCCACCCCACCCAAGGCACAAGGGCTCTGGTGCACAAAGATGTGGCATCGCCAAGGGCCACACACGCCCCAACCCCAACCTGCACGAGGCCCCCGGAAAGCCATCCTCACCTCAGCACCCCAAGGCCTGTGCCTGGGTGGAGTGGGCTGCCTCAACTTCCTCCACGGCCATGGGCACACGCCAATCGCCCGCCAACAGGGCTCGGTCACTCAGCCCCTGCTGCCCCGGTGGCCCGTGGCCTCCAGCTAATGGGACAGCTCCCTACAAGGGGAGGGGAGGGTGCAGGACAGGACGCACCGCCAGTTGTAAAACCTATTTTCCAAATGACTGTTTGCTCGAGAGGATTTCATTCCAGAGGAGAAAGAGGGACCAGCCGCCACATATAAACAAAGGCTCCTCTGTGTGACTCAACTTTAATTAGAGTGACAACTAATTGAAAGCAATTTAATGTTGGTTCATGAAAGGTTAATGGAATTCATGTTTTGGAGATGCTGAATGCAACACAGATTTAGCCAGAAACACAAGTCTAACCTTTATTCACTTTAATTATTCGGTCAGAATAATTTCCTGGGAGCAGGTTTAGTCTCTGGACGGGTCTAATCAAACACCACTGAACTTTGAAGTCGACATCAACTCATCCAGCTGCAACTCAATTTTCAAATTAATCTGTGAACACGGAGGCTTGTGGCCCAAGCAGGGGGGGGGCAGCTAGACTCGGAGCCTGCCAGGTATTAGCCGATTCTGTAGCAGGTCCATGTTTCCCCACCCCGTTGGCCAGACGCCTCTGCAGCCAATGCCTGAGCAGAGGGGCCCGGGCCGGGCTGGGGACCCACGTCCTGGGGCTTCCCACAATCCCTGGTCTGGCCGTGTCCCGGCTCCTCCACCCTACGTGAGCCTGACTGGCCTTCTGGCTCCCTCCCTCCCGAAGACACCCCCTCAGGAAGCCCCACCTTCCCCAGGCACCAGGCACAGCCTTGGTCTGCGTTGGAAAGCCCGTCCCTGATCGTGCCCGTTGTATCTTCAGGCCATTCCGAGGCCCTGCAGCAATGAGCTGCTTCTGCCTAAAACTTCCCCCTGCGGACCAGGCTGGACGGCAACCCCGGGGCTTCCCACAGCCAGAGGCAGCTTCAGCCCGCTTCCCCAGGATGTGACATAGGCTTGACACAGAGTGGGATATGTCATGGGCGTTCGGTATTTCAACCTGGGCAGCAAAAGGACCTGTGCTTTGTCCCTGAGGTACAGCCGTGTGACCATGACAAATCTGTGTCATGGTCAAGGTCAGGGCAAGGGAAGGCATGACGTCCCAGGAGGGCTCAAGGAGAACATCGTCTTGAGAATGCGATCCCAGGCATTCTGCAGGCCCTGTCCTCCCTTGAAGACAGCTCGGAGGGGACCCTGAATGATCGCCGCGCCACCCCCCACCTCGGGAGGCGCTGCTCTTGGCCAGGGAGGCAGAGTCAGCCCATGCCACCCCCACACCGCTGCCACCCAGGTGTGACATGAGGCTCCCAGACCGGGTGCCACAGCCAGGCTTCCCCCGAACCCATCCACGAGGGCAGCCTGCTGGAGCAGACACCCCCAGTCGCACAGAGCCTCTGATGGGGATGGGTGAGGGGGAGCTTGCAGAATTCCTCAACAAGAGTGGGCCTCGGCCATGCGGTCTGTCAACCCCAAGAGATTGCGCGACACCCTGGAAAAGCCCCTCAAACGATTTGTGATGGTTTCGTTACACATAACCGCCAGGCCTGCTTACCAAATCAAAGGGATCAGGTTCTCTCTGAGGCCCTGGCACCTACAGTGTGTACTTGCACACTGCTCAGATGTCCTGGAGGAGGAAAGGCGTGAACTCCCTGATGCCCACAAGTCAGGGAGGCCCTGACCTCCCTGGGGCAGCAAGGAAGGCTTGAGCCAGAGGAGGTGCGCTAGGGACAGGGCCCCACTTCTCAAGCAAGCCCCAACACGGGCAGTCTGTGGCGCCACACTAGTGAGCCAGCCTAGAATATGTACAGTCAGATGTCAAATGAGTTAAATCACAGGACCAGAGAGTATCAGAATTTCTCAGCAATCAATATTTTTGCTGCAGATGTGACCTTTAACTATTGAAGATCAATGGGCCAGAAAGTGAGAGGTTTGCAAAGCTTCCAACCATAAAAAGAAAAATCAGAAGGCAGGGTGCAGTGGCTCACCCCTGTAATCCCAGCACTTTAGGAAGCCAAGGTGAGAGGACTGCTTGAGCTCAGGAGTTTGAGACCCGCCTGGGCAATTAGTAAGACCTCGTCTCTACAAAAAATTCAAAAACTAGCTGGGCAAAGTGGCACACACCTGTAGTGTCTCAGCTACTCAGGAGGCTGAGGGAGGAGGATTGCCTCAGCTCAGGAGGTCGAGGCCGCAGTAAGCTGTGATCATGCCACTGCACTCCAGCCTGGGCAACAGAGCAAGACCCCAACTCAAAAAAAATAAAAAATGAAGATAACAGAAGTGTAAAGTAGCTATTTTTAATCTTTCTTGTTCTTGTAGATCCTAAAAAAAAAATTAACTCTACGTGTAGTCCCTTGCATATCATATGTAAGCTTAGCATCTAAAATTTTTCATTTTAAGTTTAAATTGTTACAAAGAATATGGCTTGTGTTGTATTATAAATATTGGCTAAATTCTTAAATCGCTCTTCTACCTGCATCATGGGATGTAACAGTTGTGGTGGACGGCAGGAATGCCAGTGGACACCCACTTTCCCCAGGTTAAAACCACAAATGCCTACCGGACAGTCAGAAACAGCTTCTTGAGCTTGTGTTTCCATTTCACTCCCATACCTAGAATTTTACTCCCAAAATTACACCCTAATGTAATACAACTTTAGGATTGAGAGTCTCTTATGATTATACATAATTCTTCATAACATTCTGAAATTTAAATTTGGTTAAATTTCCTACAGCCATAAACCGTAACTGTTAGGGAAATTTGTATTAGAAATACATCCCAATTAGAGGGAAGAAGCTGGTTAGTTTCCATGGATAATTAATGCTTATTGTTAAAATAAGGCCATTACAGCATCAATTCTTTTCTCTTTTTAAGCACCAAGAAAACTTGTTTCCATAAATAAAGAGAAAGGAATGAAGTTTTGTGATAGCAATGTCACAAAATTATTTGTAATGATCAACTAACAGAGTAGTTGGTTTTTCCTTCAATCTTGCTTAAAAGCAAAGACTCAGGAACCTTCTAAACTACAAGGGATTTGTTACCCAGTCAGTGGAGTCACAGACTTCCTCAAAGAAACGGTTCTGACGCTCCAGGGCAACACACAGAGGTGTGCCGAGAATGGCAAGGGTTTGCCGTCCTTCTGCGGAGTGGAAGAGCATCCTGAGGGCTCCATTCCGCTGGTGTTCTCCAGCAGCTCCTTGCGGG
>NW_007258144.1:158558-171042 GCF_000164805.1 Carlito syrichta | reverse complement strand
GGGCTGCCCTCTTCTGAGTAAACAAACCACCCTGGCTGGGGGTCAAAGGAATGTGCTTCGAGGGAACAATCCTAACTCTGAGAGTAATACAAAAGGTTCTGAGCCATCAATTACGACGAAGCAAGAACAGTTTGAAAAATCTGATATATCAAGGGAAAACGAAAGGAAAAAATCCAAGAACAGGACAGGACAGCCGGGCTCCTTCACTGCTTCTGCCCCCGCAGGCTGCGCCCAACAGCTGACTGGCCCAGTGGGGGATACCTGGCCCAAACAGGTCAATAACTTCTCTCTCCGGGGTTGCAGGGCTGGTCACAAGTAGCTAGACAACCTTTCCTATCGCGTGCAATGAGAAACAGAGGAACAGAGGAAGCTGGTCTGCAGAAACAGCATTAAACAGCTGCATAGCCAAGGGTGACAGAAAGGACACTGCCTCAGTCCTGAAGGCAGAGCTTGTGAGCCCAGCTTCACTTGGGTTCTGGCAAGTTCCCCTTTTCTCTATCGGCTGGTTTCCACGAATTTCTGGGACTTTCAGTCAGAAGAGGTTTGGCTCAGACAGGAGTCACCAGAGAAAGTTCGCAAGGAAGACAGCCCAGGGGACCAATGACCTTTATTCACAGCACTACCAAAAAGTGCCCTGGGTAACTAGGCAAAGGACACACACAGTTCACAAAAAAGGGAAACACAACTTCCCTTTTTAAAAAAATGTGTTAAGGTACCACTGCCTTGCTAAGCTATGGTCTATGTGGCTCCTTGAGCCATGGTCGCCATGATTTCCTAAGCTTTGGCGTCCTCCCCAACTTTAGGGAGGTAAATCTCCTCTCTCTCTCTCTCATTTACTTTCTAAATAAATGATATTCTCCAATCTAAAAAAAAAATTTTTTTAAGTGCTTAGAAAAGAAAGGATATCTATCATCACTAATGAGGATAGAAAGGTAATTTAAACGACAAAGACATTTAAGCACTTATTAGAGGCCAGGTGCAGTGGCCCAAGCCTATAATCCCAGCACTTTGGGGGGCCGAGGCAAGAGGATTGCCTGAGCCCAGGGGTTCGAGACCAGCCTAGGCAACTTGGCAAGACCTCGTCTCTACAATAAAATCAAAAAATTAGCCGGGCATGGTAGCACGCGCCTATAGTTCTGGCCACTTGGAAGGCTGAGGCGGAAGAATTGCCGGAGCCCAGCAGGTTGACGCTGGGGTGGCCGTGAGCGTGCTACTGCACTCCAGCCTGGTTGACAGAGTGAGACTCCAACTCAAAAAAAAAAAATTAGTATTAATCACTTATCAGATTGGCCAAGATCAAAAGGTCTGCTAATGCACTCCACTGCAGAGGCAAGGAGGAACAGGCACTCAACCCTGCTGGACGGGAAGGAACATCAGCGTCACCTTGTCCAGTGAAGAGCAGCTAAGTGCATGTCTAGAATGATCCTACAAATATACTCAATGACATGTAAAACGACCTGTAAGACTATGCATTAAAGCAGCATTTGTCAAACCAAAAAATTTAAAACGAAGTACCCATCAAAGAGAGACCAGTTAAGTAATCTGAGGTACACTCATCAAATAGAATGGCATGCAGAAAAACAAGGCGCAGGACAATCTAAGCTACAAGTGAGATTTGAGAGGGACAGTACCACTTGGGCAAAAATGAGGCAGATCGACAAGGAAAACACATCCATATCTATTAACAGGATACACCTGAAAATGAACAGTGGAAAATGGGGTGGGTAAAATACAGGGTCAGCCTCGAAATCATCATGTCTGTCAATAAGTAAGGAAATGCTCAAAGACTGACAAGCATGTCAGAACACAGAAGCTGGCCAGGTTCAGTGGCTCAGCCTATAATCCCGTGGTTTGGGAGGCCAAGGTGAGTGGATTGCCTGAACTTGCGGGTTCGAGACCCGCCTGGGCTACTTGGTGAGACTTCATCTCTACAGTAAATCAAAAATTAGCCAGGCGTGGTAGCGCACACCTATAGTTCCAGCTACTTGGAAGGCTGAGGCGGAAGGACCGCCGGAGCGCAGCAGGTCGAGGCTGCGGTGGCCGGGAGTGGCCACTGCACTCCAGTCTGGGCGACAGAGTGAGACTCCAATTCAAAAAAAAAAAAAATTAGCCAGGCATGGTAGCGCGTGCCTGTAGTTCTGGCTACTTTTAAGGCTGAAGCGGAAGGATTGCCAGAGCCCAGCGGGTCAAGGTTGTGGTGGCCAGGAGCGTGCCACTGCACTCCAGCCTGGGCAACAGAGTGAGACTCCAACTCAAGGAAGGCCAAAAAAATAAGAACACAGAAGCCAAATGTAGGCTGCATCTGAACATGGAGGTGAATGACAGAGACTGTTATTATACACTGAAAGAGGAAATTACATATTTTTTCTTTACAGAAAAATGTCAACAATGTAGATGGAATCACTGACTAGGATAATCCGTTTTTTTATAACCACTTTATTTTTATTTTTATTTTTTTGAGTTGGAGTCTCACTCTGTCACGCAGGCTGGAGTACAGTGGCCGCTCCCGGCCACCGCAGCCTTGACCTGCTGGACTCCGGCGATCCTTCCACCTCAGCCTTCCAGGTAGCTGGAACTACAGGCACGCGCTACCACGCCTGGCTAATTTTTTGATTAATTGTAGAGATGAGGTCTCGCCCGCCCAGGCGGGTCTTGAACTCGCGGGCTTGGGCAATCCACTCACCTCAGCCTCCAAAGCGCAGGATTACAGGCTGAGCCACCAAGCCTGGCTTTATAACCACTTTAGTAATAAATAATTCAGTCCAGAATTGCTGATGAACACAGAGTGCATGATTGTTGAGGACAGGATATTCCCGGTCTCAAGTGTCACCTTAAGACTACTTAATACAAAAAGGAAAGGGGCTTTGTGTAGTGGTTCATATCCATAACCCCAGCCCTTTAAGAGGCTGAGGCAGGAGGATTGCTTGAGACCAACAGTTCAAGGCCAGCCTGGGCAACATAGTGAGACCCTGTCTCTACCAAAAAAAATATATATATCAAAAAATTAGCCAGGTATTGTGGCATGAACCTGTAGTCCCAGCTACTCAAGAGGCTGATGTAGGAGGATCGCTTGAGTCCAGGAGTTAGAGGCTGCAGTCAGCCTTGATCATGCCACTACACTCCAGCCTGGGCAACAGGCTGGCAGATATAACTTCAAATCACCAATAACTGGACAAACTGGTATCAAGTGCCACCTGATATAATGTGGACACCACACCATCTATAAAGGGTGCTGACAAAAATGTTTAACCTGAAACCAATAATGAGACAATCAGACAAATTCTAGTTGAAATATGTCATACAAAACAACTTGCCTGGACCCTTCAAATAGGTCAGTATCAGTAAGGGCACTACAGACTGTTCTGGATAAGAGAAGATGAAAGGGCCGAGCATGGTGGCTCACAACTGTAATCCCAGCATTTTGGGACGCCGAGGTGGGAGGATCACTTGAGCCCAGGAGTTTGAGACCAGCCTGGGGAACATAGCAAGACTCCATCTCTGCAAAAAAATTCAAATGAACACATTTTTTTAAAATCATGACAACTGGCCGATGTAGTGGTTCACACCTATAATCCCAGCACTTTGAGAGGCCAAGCCAAGAGGACTGCCTGAGCCCAAGGGTTCAAGACCAGCCTGGGCAACTTGGTGAGACCTTGTCTCTACAATAAATCAAAAAACTAGCCATGTGTGGTGGCACACACCTATTGCTCCAGCTACTTGGAAGGCTGAGGCAGAAGGGTCACCTGAGTCCAGGTCAAGGCTGCAGTAGTTGTGAGTGTGCCACTGCATTCCAGCCTGGGTGACAGAGGAAGACTCTAACTCAAAATAAATAAATAAAAATAAAAATCATGACAACTAAATATAATGTATGCTCTTTGAATGATCCTGGACCCCAAACAAAAACAAAAACCAACTGTAACTGCTGGTAAAAATGTAAAATGGTATAGCTGAGTTGGAAACAGTCTGGCAGTTTAAAAACAAGTTAAGCATAAAGTTATATGACCCAGCAATCACACTCCTAGGTGTATACCCAAGAGAAATGAAAACATGTCCACACAAAAACTTGTTCACTATTGCTCACAGCAGCATTATTTGTAAGTCCAAAAGTGGAAGTAACCCAAATGTCCATCAGTAGATGAGTAGATAAATATCATGTGGTATATCCATTCAGTCGAATGTTAAAATTCAACCATACAAAGGAATAAAGCGCCAATCCAAGCCACAACATGAATGAGCCTTGAAAACATTACACTAGCAGGGATCGGTGGCTCAGCCTGTAATTCCGCGCCTTGGGAGGCTGAGGTGAGTGGACTGCCTGAGCCAGCAGGTTCGAGACCTGCCTGGGCAACTTGGCAAGACCTCATCTCTACAATAAATCAAAAAAACATTAGCCGGGCGTGGTAGTGCGCACCTGTAGTTCCAGCTACTTGGAAGGCTGAGGCGGAAGGATCGTCGGAGCCCAACAGGTTGGGGCTGTGGTGGCCGGGAGCGGCCACTGCACTCCAGTCTGGGTGACAGAGTGAGACTCCAACTCAAAAAAAAGAAAAAAAGAAAACATTACACTAGGCTGGGTTCAGTGGCTCAGCCTGTAATCCCAGCACTTTGGGAGGCCAAGGTGAGTGGACTGCCTAAGTCCACAGGTTCAAGACCAGCCAAGGCAACTTGATGAGACCTCATCTCTACATCAAAAATTAGCTGAGTGTGGCAGCACACGCCTGTGGTTCCGGCTACTTGGAAGGCTGAAGCAGAAGGATTGCCAGAGCCCAGCAGGTCGACACAGGGGCGGCCATGAGTGTGCCACTGCACTCCAGCCTAGGCAACAGAGCTTGACTCCAATTCAAAAAAAAAAAGAAAACATTACACTGCGAGCAGCTAGTCATACGTCACATAATTATACTCATCACATATAACTGTACTTACATGAAATGTCCAGAAAAAGCAAATCCACAGCGACTGAAAGTAAATGAGTGCTTGCCTAGGGACAGGAGGTGAGGGTTAGTGGCCGTCAGGAAGGGACATGATTGCTAACAGGTATGGAGTTTCTTTTTGGGGTGATGTAAATGTTCTAAAATGCATTGTGGCGATGACTCCATGATACTGAATATAGAAAAGACAAATGAAATGTACACTTTAGGCAAATTGTATGCTACGTGAATTATATCCTAATAAAGCTGTTATTTTAAAAAACACAACCATAGGCCGGTCTCGGTGGCTCAGCCTGTAATCCCAGCACTTTGGGAGGCCAAGGTGAGTGGATTGCCTGAGTCCGCGGGTTCGAGACCCGCCTGGGCAACTTGACGAGACCTCATCTCCACTATAAATCAAAAACTAGCCAGGCGTGGTAGCGCGTACCTGTAGTTCCAGCTACTTGGAAGGCTGAGGCGGAAAGATTGCCGGAGCTCAGCAGGTCGAGGCTGCGGTGGCCAGGAGCGGCCATTGCACTCCAGTCTGGGTGATGGAGTGAGACTCCAACTCAAAAAAAAAAAGATAAAAAATAAAAATATAAAACACAACCATAAAAAGCCAATAATGTTATTGGGACACCTGAAGAAACCTGAAAATAGACTCTGTATTAGATGGTAGTATCATTATCAATGTTAACTTCACTAAATCTGACAACCATATTATGGCTACAAAAGAATATGTCCTTACTCTCAGGAGATACTTGCTAAAGTATTTATGGCTGATTTACCATAACTCTATAACCTAATCTTGAGTGATTCAGCAAAAAACCAAATATACATATGTGTGTGTGTGTGTGCATGGGTGTGCACCAGGTGTGAGAGGACAAGAGGCCAAGATAGCAACATACTGAGGACTGACTGGTGTTCCACACGAAGGAGCTACAGATGCACGTTACACTATCCTTAGAGTCTTTCCGTAGTCTGAAATTTTTCAAAATAAAAACTTGAAGGAAACACCAGAGAAGAATAAAACGTAGGTTTGTACAGCTATGTAAGAGTTTCCTAGCCTGCAAAAATACTGTGGAGTGTTTTCAATCCCCATACTTCACCCTCATCAAGAGGTCAGTGTTCTGTGACGTGGTGAGGTCCAGAGCATCATCACTTCCATACGTCATAAGGTTCCACCTCTTTTCAGCATTAGTGCAGGACGAGTGAAGTCTACCAATTACGACAGCACAGGAAATGAGTGTCCAGACGAACTGTGTGCTATAGGCGCATTTCACTACGAGGCCAGTAGGTTTCTATAAAGGGTTCCTACTACTTGACTTTGAGGAACCATTTTGTAAAGATAATCTAGTGTCTAATTAAAAATAAAGAACTCAAACTCAGGTTTAAGATGCCTCTGGTGTTCAGAAATTATTCTGAAAGGTCATTTATTTTGAAACAGCTTCAGACTTGAAATTTTTCAGTCATGTATTTATTCCACAGTAAGAATAAATCATAATTTAAAGTTATAACATTTTTAAAAGATAAAGGAGAATTGTGGCACAGTTGCATTAACAAAACAGACAAGGTCTAAAGTGCAATGCTAGACAGGTATTCTCTGTTCCCATGGTGAAATAAATACAAAACAATTACGCATAAAATTTCACTAAAGATCTGAGATGAGGCAAATAACCCTTTGAAACAAACTGCCCAAATAAATACAGGCAGGCCACAAATAATTTCTATTAACAATTTACTGCAAGATGGAAAAAGCCCCATGGTGACACTGACCCAAACCTCTCACTTTGTGCACCTGGCCTTGGCTTGTCTTCCCTCCTCAGCCACACCCAAATCTGGAAAAGCTTCTGTACCCTGTGCTCAAAAACACAACCCCAGGTCCCCGAGGTCCTCAGCACAGACGATGCGAATGAGCCTGTGTGCAAACTTCATCCAGAACCTCTAGGGAAATCAGATGCACAAACAAATGCAGAGCACAGCAGCATTTCCTTAAACATTAGTTTTAACTGTTGAATGAGCTGACAAGTCACAGCCGTCCAAAAACAAATCAAAACACTGCCTTCCTATCTTTCTATTTTTCTTGCAAAAATGTTAAGTCATCCAAGTTTAAAAAAATATCTTAACAGAAACAATAAAAATGAAAATGCAAAGGGTTTGTGCCAAAAAGCAAACCAGTCCTCTGCAACCTAACTCATTTGTTCCTGGGCTGCGATGCCATGTAGAGGGCGACCAGGCAGTAGAGGGTCCCTCCCAGCGTCAGCGCCATGGTGGTCCGGTACAGCATTTGGTCAGGCAGGCCTCGCTTCAGGTGGATGGGCACACCGTCGGACTTCTTGAAAGCAAGAATTAACAAGGGCACGGTTGATCAGAAGACGACTTTACAATTTGGGGCTAATAAGGAACTAATTTGTCTACTTTGTAACTAATTCATCAACACATCCACAGTGGGAAAAGGCCTAATCCATCAGAATGCTAACAAATACTAGCATATTTTCCTATAAATGTTGCTAAAGCTTATAAATAAAAGTCATGCTCCAAAATGCAGTCTCAGGCAACATGCATGCAACAAATCCCTAAGGTGTTTATTATCTACTGCCAGACTAGGAAAGGACCCCTGGTGAGTGTTTAGAAGGTGAAGGAAATCAGGAGGTGAACTGAGACGTCACGCACAAGTGCTCTCCACTTAGGTCTCCATTTAGCCTGGCTTCTGATCATAAGTGGGCGAAGTCAGAACATACCAGGTAATCAACAGGTTCAAGTCCATCTTGTATTTAACTGCCCTCTTTCCACCAAACTCTTAAACCCCCATTTAATGATCAGACAGGTAAGATGTTCAATTTATTATTCTGTCATCTCCAAATTCCCTCCTCACTGCATCACAGGACTCCAGAAGCGCTCTGAAATCTTATAGATCAAAGGGATTAAACTGATCAAAGAGTTCTACCCCCAAGATGGGACTGAATCTACTTTTGAGGAGGGCCAAACCACTTTACAACAATAGCAGAAGCAGGCACTGCCGCTCCCATGGCACCTGAGACTGAGTCAGTCACTAACTTCTCAATAATCTGTGTATAGGTCAACTTTAAAAATACTTTCAATTCTGATCCTGGTCTCTCTCTGTTGATGAGCAAACCCAAGAGAGCCTCCTCTACCTCCAGCAACAGCTCAGTGAATTGTAATATCGAGCAAGCAAAAACAATTAGCAGGAAGCTGTCAAGAGTCACCGCGTGTGTCCCAAAGCCAAATAAATACTGAATTATTCAGTGTCACTATACATGTCCTTGCTTCTTCCATGCAGTGCATGATCAAGAGCTATAGCATGCAACTTGGAAATCCACACACACTTAAACACCAATGAGGAAATTAACCTCCCTTCAGTCTTTCATCAGTATCTACTGATATAAAGTTCTGTGAGTTTACTGAAATCAAGAGAATTCTACTTCAAGGAGGTTGGGTAGTAGACGAGATTACGACTCAGTTCCATGTGGGATCTCTGTCGTAGAGTGTCTTCTCTCACCTGGAAAAACCTCTGCAGCTCTGGAACTTTGTTTTTCCCAGCATAATCATACACAGTGGACTCAGAGGCCAGTTTAGTGGGCGTGGCGAATATGATAGGCGGTGCTTCTGTGGAAACCACGGGCTTTAATCCCTGTGGGAAGAAAAGGAAATGGCAAGGTAAAAATACATCCGAGCAAACCTTCCAAGAAGCGAGCAGTGGAGGCAGCAGTCCAGTCACACCACGAGAAAAGGAAACCCTCACCTACTCTCTCAGAGCAAACCCATCCAAAAATCCCAGCCACGGAGACAGAGGCAGGGGTGGAGAGAGAAGAGGGGCAAACCAGGCCCAGTCTGAGATTGCAGAAGTACCTATCAGGGCTTCTTATCAGGCCAGTAAAACGTCTTACTACCTGTTATAACCTTTTGGTTACATTTCCTTTCACTACTCTGGATGAGTTAATGTACTAACATGGAACATCTAACCCCAGAGTGGGCTTCAGAAACTTTTCTAGACACATAGTAAAGGAAGATCTCAATGTCTAAGTGCCTGTAACGGTTTAAAAACAAAAATTTGCCTTCCATAACCAGAAAAAAACAAAACAATAAAAACTAAAAAACTATATAAAGTAACTAAACTTTCTAGCATAAATAAACCCATAAATTAAAAACACTGAACAAACGTGGTGGTTCATGCCTATAATCCCAGCACTTTGGAAGGCCAAGGCAGAAGGATCACTTGAGCCCAGGAGTTCAAGACCAGACTGGCCAACATAGGAAGACCTCGTCTCCTAAAAAAAGAAAAAAAAAAATTACCTGGGTGTGGTGGCACACACCTGTAGTCCCAGCTACTTGAGAGGCTGACGTGAAAGGATCACCTGAGCTCAGGAGGTCAGGACCGAAGTGAGCCATGATCATGCCACTGCCCTCTAGCCGAGGAGACACAGTAAGACTCCAACTCAAAAAAAAAAAAAAATGATAGCTCTATCTATAAAATATAAATAGGGGAGGAAGAAAAGGAAGCGCTGACACAAGCTGCAACATGGATTAGCCTTTAGAACCTGCTGAGAGAAAACAGTGGCAGAAGACCACCTGCTGTACAAGTCCATTCACAGGAAAGTCTAGACAGGGACCTACAGAGGCAGGAGGTAGGTTAATGGTTGTTTAGGACAGGGAGTAGGTGAAGGGGGGGGGTCATAGCCAGAGGACATAGGCTTCCTTGTGAGGGGAAAGATGCTCTAAAATGAACTGTGGTGGTAGTGGTTGCACATATCTGCAAATATACTAAAATCCACGCGTTATTGCCCAGGCTGGAGTGCAGTGACACGATCACAGCCTCGATCTCCTGAGCTCAGGAAATCCTTCTGCCCTAGCCTCCTCAGTAGTTGGGACTACAGGTGTGCACCATCACATGCAGCTAATTTTTTTATTTTTGTAGAGATGAGGCCTCACTATGTTGCCCAAGTTGGGTCAAACTCCTAGGCTCAAGCAGTCCTCCCACTTTGGCCTCCCAAAGTGCTGGGATTACAGGATGAGCCACCACACCTGGCCAAACTGTACACTGTAAATGGGTGAACTGTATGGTAATACAAAATTGTATCTCAAAAAAGCTGATTTTTTTAAAAAAAAGGAATCCGGGTACCTGCACAATATTTGTATACCTAACCCTTAACTGTACCCCACAATTTTAAAATAAAAAATATCGCCAGGCTCAGTGGCTCAGCCTGTAATCCCGCGCCTTGGGAGGCTGAGGTGAGTGGAGTCCTGAGCCCGCGGGTTCGAGACCCGTCTGGGCAAGTTGGTGAGACCTCATCTCTACAATAAATCAAAAAATTAGCCGGGCGTGGTAGCGCGTGCCTGTAATTCCACCTACTTGGAAGGCTGAGACGGAAGGATCGCTGGTGCCCAGCAGGTCGAGGATGCGGTGGCCAGGAGCGGCCACTGCACTCCAGTCTGGGGGACAGAGTGAGACTCCAACTCAAAAAAAATAAAAAATATATATTAAAGCAAAAAAAAAAGGAATCTAAGGGGAACTCTAGTTTTTAACCTGAAGGAGTAAACCTACAGTGACAAATACATAGATGGTTCTCCAAAATAGCCTGCAGATTAAGGAACTAAAGTTACAAACCAATAAAATCACCAGGAACAAAGTTATAAACCAATAAAATAAATTCTAACTAGGAAAAATAAATTTCAAAGTTAGAAAGCAGAATTCAAGCCCAGCCTCTTCATTTTATAAACAAAAAAGGAAATCTCTTGCCCAAATTAACATAGTCATCAGTCCCGATTCTTGTCTCTCAAAGAAATCTAAATTTACCTATAACTGACAAGTCCTGATCTCAAGATACGACATTAAAAACCTCTATCTTACTCCCACCAAACAGACATTAGGATCAACAGAGCAACAAAAAAGTATTAAAGCAAATTTAGCTTCTATTTTTTCTGACATAGCCAGTAAATGGGAATGAACCAGGGCCTGTTCTCTGTAACGTATTCACTCATTCCACTTATATCACTGATCACTGGCTCTGTACAGACATACACAATGAATAAGACAGCCACAATCCCTGCCATTATGGATATTAATATTATGGAATACAGCTGCTAATATCTACTTAGCCCTTGTGGTGTGCCCAGCACCATGTCAAGCAATTCACATGCATGACCTCATCTACCCCCTACAGCAAGCCTAGGAAGATATTGCCATTCCCATTCTACAGAGGAGAAAACTGGGTACGACAGGGTAACTTGCCTAAGACCACACAGAAAAGAGACTAGGTGTCAAAACTCGAGCCCTCACATATCCAGAGCCCTGACTTCAAGCATTCCACTACTCACACGTCACCCTCCCATCATCAACCACTGCTTCAAAGCAATCCATTTAAAGAGAAAGTCTGTCAATAAGTTGTTGGCCTACATTCAGTAATACGCACACTCCAAACAGAGGCCCCGCTCCTAAGATTCGGAGGCCACAAGGATCTCTACTGAGCTGGGGAGTGCTGGATACCCCTTCACAGCCTGCGAGTCACTGTATTTTCTCCTTGCAGTAATCATTTCTCCCTGAATGCAAAAACTGAAAAACCCTTTCTATCAAGCATCTCCAAAAAAGGTTTGAAAGTAAATTCATGTTTTCGCAGGGCTAATGTGAGAGTATTTTTAGAAGGGATTATACCTAAATGCTTTGTGTTTGTTCACCCATTCAGTGATTCAAAACTACAGCAAAGTTTTTAAAGAGTATTATCTGAAAGCAGGATTAGCAACCATCTTAACAATTTTTAATAATTCCACATTTCCATTTATAATATTGTAAAAGTTTAGAATATCGAATTTGAAGTTACATATCTCATTACTTTAGCCCATTATGACAAACTGTACATTCTCCCAATCTTTTTTCATGTTTATTTTAACAACTATATAGTCAGTGTAAAATCCTACATTCTGCTTTATCCATTTATAATAATTTCTTCAGATTCCTACACAGTTTAATAACTACCAGATTTACTCTTCACATCAACCCTGCAAATCAAGTATTATCAGCTCATATTACAGATGATTCAAAGTTTGGAGATTCCATAAGGAAAATGGAGTTCAAACTCATGTTTTTTTTATACTGTACAATCAAGAATTCGGCTGTCTTGGCCCCACAGGTAAAAGGGATGAATATGGGGCCGAGGCACTTCACCTACTCATCAGTAAACCTCCCAACAACATAGGAGCAGTCAACATTGCCAACGTTTCAAGGCAGCAAGGTCACCAGCACCAGCCTTCTCAAGAGTGGACTTGACCAAGAGGCTTTATTTACAGGAAGGGATCCAGAGTAAATCCCTTCACCTGTGCCTGTTCCAGGACTGCAGTGGCAACAACCTAGATGAACGGCAGCCACAAACACGCCCCATCCCACCTCAGTAAGTGGCAAGGCCATCCTTCCAGGTACCCAGGCTGAAGCCTTGGGATTACTCTCGACCCCTCTCCACACACACTGCAAACCCTTTCTGCCCTACCTTCAAAACATATTCAGAGCCGGCCCAGTGGCTCAGCCTGTAATCCCGCGCTTTGGGAGGCTGAGGTGAGTGGATTGCCTG
>NW_007258144.1:145871-158364 GCF_000164805.1 Carlito syrichta | reverse complement strand
GAGGCTGCAGTGGCCGGGAGCAGCCGCTGCACTCCAGTCTGGGCGACCGAGTGAGACTCCGACTCAAAAAAAAAAAACCATAGCGTCGGACTACTTCTCACCCATCTCCAAGGCATGCTCTAGTCCAAGCCCTGGATTTTGTTGTTGTTGTTTTAGACTGGAAAACATAATTTATTTAGAAAGTAAATGAGAGAGAGAGTGACAAAGAGAAAGTGGAGAGTCACCTCCCCAAGGTAGGGGTGGGGGCCAAGGCTAAGAAACATGGTGGCCACAGCTCTAAGAGCCACAAGAACACACCAGAGTTTAACAAAGCAATGGCTCCAAGCCCCCGGATTTTAACCATAGCCTCCCAACAGGTCTCGCCAGCCTCCACCCTGGTTTGCTGCCCTGCAGTCTACTCACAGCACAGCAACCAGTGCCTGTTAAAACAGAGGATGTCACTAGTCACTCAAGCCCTCCCAACGACTCCTTTCTCAGTTCCTCCTCTGGCTTTCGGCTCCACAAGACGCTGCCCCAGTCTTCACCCCAACCTCATTCCCACCCTCCTCCCCAGTTTTCTGAACTAGCTCCTCAGGCCTCCCAGGCATAGCACGACCCGCCCACCATGCTCTTCTCCACACACCCCGAGGCTTGCACCCTCCCCTTCTTCAGGCCTCTGCCCACACACCGCCTTCTCGGTGACCCCTCTGACCACCCAGATTCTGAGAACTGCAGGTCCTCCTCCTTACCCCACGAACAACCCTCTCCTGCTCTATTTTTCTCCACAGTACTTGCCACCCGCTAACAAACTACATTCTGCCTAGTTTAGCGTGTCTCTCTCCATTACAATGGAAGCCCATGAGCGCAGGATTTTGCCATGTTTTGTTCACTGATCTTACATTTTAAGACTTAGAAATGCAGCTGGCAAAGAAACTGCATTCAGCAAATATATGTTGAACACATAAATAAAGAAGGCTAGACTTGAATATTCCAGAACTGAAATCATGTGAATCGGCACTTGATGGCAGAGGCACACCTCCCATAGCAACGAGAAAAGAACTGAAAGCTGTTCTTAAAATACGTGGACCACAGATTAAGCAGAAATCAGACTTCCAAAAAAAAATTTTTTTCATCAGATTTCACTTTTTCATGTTGAATCTCAGCTGTTAACATAATCCCTAGTTGATTCATTAGAGTCATTCAACCTTAACCATGTTCACTAGTTGAGTTATTCCTAGTTTTTTTGGTTTTTTTTTTATTGGAGTCTCTGTCGCCCAGGCTGGAGTACAGTGGCACACTTACGGCCACAGCAGCCTCAACCTGCTGGGCTCAGGTGATCCTTCCGCCTCAGCCTTCCAAATAGCTGGAAATATAGGCACGCACCACCACGCCAGGCTAATTTTTTTATTTATTGTAGAGATGAGGTCTTACCAAGTTGCCCAGGCTGGTCTTGAACCTGCAGGTTCAAGCAATCCTCTCACATGAGCCACCATGCCTGTCCTACCAAGACTCGCTATTGTGTTTTTTTAATTATGGGCGTTCTGGTGGATGTGAAATGGGATCTCACTGTGGATTGATTTGCTTTTTCCTAATGACCAAAGAGGTTAGGAAAAAGTGCTTTATTTTTGACACATAACAGAAAAGTAAGGACATTGCTTTTCAATAGACTGCTGGAAAAGACTCTACCAACAACTAACTTGCCAATCAGATTGACTTACAAATCTCCACCTGTGCTACTGTTACAAAACTGGATTTTTTCCCTATTAGGTTATTTAATGCATTTAAGTTATTCACTTTACTTGATACTGAAAGTTACAAACATCTTCATTTTACAGTGTGCTAACATTTCCAAGAAAGGAAAAGTTTGAACACTTCTAATTACCAAAGTTGGAGCACCTACTTGGGAGGGCGCCTGTCACAATCACTCTAAAATCTACAATTCATATAAAGCCTACACAATATCACTTTTTTCAACATATTCAAGAAATTTTAAGTCACTTAGAAGTTTGAATTCTCAAGAGAAACACAATTTAAGAGGTGCTAAAAATCTGAAAGCCCTATCTACATCAAACGCATCTCAAGGTAATCTCTGCTGAGTGCCAGTTTTATCAAGATGTCAGTTTGGGCCAGGCGTGGTGGCTCACGCCTATAATCCCAGCACTTTGGGAGGCAGAGGTGAGGACCGCCTGAGCCCATGGGTTTGAGACCAGCCTGGGCAACTTGGCAAGACCTCATCTCTACAATAAATCAAAAAATCAGCCAGGCGTGGTAGCGCGCACCGGTAGTCCCAGCTATTTGGAAGGCGGAGGCCGGAGCATCATTTATGCTCAGGAGTGGAGGTTGTGAGGAGTCAGGAGAGGCCACTGCACTCCAGCCTGGGTGACAGAGTGAGACTCCAACTCAAAAAAAAATGTCATTTGTTTTTTTTTAATTTTACCTTTTTTAGAGACAGGGTCTCACTCTGCCATCCAGGCTGGAGTGCAGTGGCATAATCATCACTCCTCACAACCTCCACTCCTGAGCATAAATGATGCTCCGGCCTCCGCCTTCCAAATAGCTGGGACTACAGGCATGCACCACCACACTCAGCTAATTTTTAAATTTTTCTGTAAAGACAGAGGTCTATGTTGCCCAGGCTGGTCTTGAACTCCTGGCCTCAATGCTCCCAGGTTAGCCTTCCCGAGTGCTGAGATTACAGGCATGTGAGCCACTGTGCCCAGTCCCAACATGTCAGTTTTTAGTTCAAAATTTGTTTTGGCCAGGCTCAGTGGGTCAGCCTGTAATCCCAGTACTCTGGGAGGACGAGGCGAATGGACTGCCTGAGCCTCTGGGTTCAAGACCAACCTAGGCAACTTGGTGAGATCATCTCTACAACAAATCAAAAATTAGCTGGGCGTGGTAGCACGCGCCTGTAGTTCCGGCTACTTGGAAGGCTGAGGAGGAAGGATTGCCAGAATCCAGCAAGCTGACACTGAGGTGGCCATGAGTGTGCCACTGCACTCCAACCTGGGCAACAGAGTGAGACTCTAACTCAAAAAAAAAATTTTTGCTTTTTCCTTACTAGTAAATGAAAACCAAATTATACTAAAGACCTATTAAAAGAACATAAACTGAGTGTGGTGGCACACACCAGTAATCCCAGTTACTCAGGAGGAAGCTTGAGCCCAGGAGTTCAAAACCAGCCTGGGCAACATAACAAAACCCAGTTTCAAAAAAATAAAAAAATCTACAATCACTACCAGATCACTTGTGATATATTCATACAATTAAATCCTACAGAACAATAAGTGGAATTAACTACTAATATATGTAACAGGGATGAACCTTAGAAAATATTATATTAAGGAAAAAAAGCCAAGTGCGGTGACTCACATCTGTAATCCCAGTACTTTGGGAGGCGGAGGTGAGAGGATTGCCTGAGCCCAGGGGTTCGAGACCAGCCCCCACTGGCATCTTGATGAGACCCTATCTCTACAATAAATCAAGAAAAATTAGCCAGGCATGGTGGCGCATTCCTGTGGTCCCAGCTACTTGGAAGGCTGAGGCAGAAGGAACACCTGAGCCAGCAGGTCGAGGCTGCGGTGGCCAGGAGTGTGCCACTACACTCCAGCCTGGGAAACAGAGTGAGACTCCAACTCAAAAAAAAAAAAAAGAAAGAAAAGAAAAGAAAAACACGCCTTACAAGAGGAGTACATACTGTATGGTTCCATTTACATGAAGTTCAAAAACAGTCAAAACTACCTATGGTGATAAAAGTCAGAATAGGAAGGTGGACAAGGACTGACAGGAAGAGGGTATGAGGGAACTTCCTAGGGTGATGTAATGTTCTGGTACATGGAGGGGGTGTGGGTTACACAGTGTAGGCATTTGTCAAGTCACCAAATTGTAACATTTAAGAGCCATGCACTGAAAAATACACTTTACAGTAGAAGCAGATACGACAGAAATGGTCATTCTCCCCACATAATCTGTAAAAGACATTACCATTGCTAATAACTCCTTCCTTACAACTCATTACCAATTTGGTTTTAGTGACATCACACTGGTTTCCCTTCTAATCCTAGACTGCTCTTTAGCTCAGGGGTCCCCAATCTTTTTGGCATCATGGAAGACAATTTTTCCACAGATGGAGGGTAGGGGGGATCATGAGGCATTAGACTCTCATAAGGAGCGTGCAACCTAGATCCCGCATGCAGTTCACAATGTCACAATAGGGTTCATGCTCCTATGAGAATCTAATTCCGCTGCTGATCTGACAGGAGACAGAGCTCACCCACTGCTAACCTCCTGCTGTGCAGTCTGGTTCCTAACCTGCCACAGACTGGCACTGGTCCATGGCTGGGGATTGGGAGCCCCCACTTTAGATAAATCTTCCTTCTCCACTCTCCCTTCATGTTTCTGTAATCTAATTATGGTTCCATCTTTCTTCCCTATATACTCCTGGGTGGTATCGCCACCACAGCTTCTACCACCACCTATGGGCTGAAGAAAGTAAGGTCTCTTTATTAAACTCTATTCATAAACCCGGCGGCTACCCGACAGGACGTTTCATAAGCTCTACATTTATAAATGCTAAAATCTTCCTCCCCATTCCCACCCACCCTAAAAAACTTGCCCTTCTTGCCTTCCTTACCTTAGATTAAAATAATTCTTAACCATTTTCAGCTAGGCGTGCTAGCACACACCCTGTAAACCCTGCACTTTGTGAGGCCAAGGCAAGAGGACTGCCTGAGCCCAGGGGTTCGAGACTAACCTGGGCAACTTGGCAAGACCTTGTCCCTAGAATAAATAAAATATTAGCCGGTGTGGTAGGACACGCCTGTGGTTCCAGCTACTTGGAAGCCTGAGGCAGAAGGACTGCCTGAGCCCAGCGGTGGCTGTGATATGCCACTGCACTCCAGCCTGGGCGACAGAGTGAGATGCCAACCCAAAAAAAAAAATTTTTTTTTTCTTTTAGGCAAGATGGAGGTGTTCCACAGAAAAAGGAGGAGGAGGCAACAGGAGAATCCTTTACACCTTACCTGGGCACCTTACTACTCATCCGTCCCACTGCGTGTCCACCAACCCTCCCAAACAGCTCTAGGAGAATGAGAAATGAATACAACGTCCTCTCGCTGGAGAACAACTAGCATTTATCCACAACAATCGCCTGCGAAACTGCTAATCCCTCGACACACACCTCATTTAATCTGCACTAAAGCTGTCCCGGATGAAGCTGAGCTCACAATAAAGGAAAGTAAATTGCCCGAGGTCACACCATTAAAGTGGCAAACGCCATGATTTGAGCCCAAATTTGCTTGAAACTCTAAAATCTCAAGCTGGAGTCTAAAACCCCAATGGGTAGAATCTGAATAAAATCGGAATACTTTTCAGAGCACCCAAACCATGAACGTTTCCCACTGACAGCCGGGAAAGCGAAACACTGTTGTTGCATGTCACTCTGCCGGCGCCCCCGGACATTTGAAGGACCCGGGGCCTAATCCAGATCACACGGCCCCTCCCACCCCATGGCGTCCCTAAACGCCTTCACCCCCGCTCTCCAATCTCGTGCTTGGAACAGGAGGTGACAAATGGACGATGCGGAAGCTGAAAGCCGGATCTCCTCCGAGAGAGGGAGGAGGCCAACCCTCGGACTCGGCTGGGTCACATTCTGGGCCCCGCCAACCCTAACCCCTCCTAGGCAAGCAACGACCCCGGGGGTCACCTTGACCCCTGCTGAGTGCCACACCGAACTTCCGCGCCGGGGACCAGCCCCGCTAGGGAAGCAGCGGCCCAAAGAGGGGCCCCGAGGACCACTGCAGGCCGGAGCGGAGAGGTGCAAGGACTACCGAAACGAACCAACCGCGGGCAGAACCCTCTCCCGGCTCCACCACCGCGACTGCCTGGTGCGGAGGCTCGGGCCGCCCTTTCTCGTGTCGGAACTGACGAGGCGCGACTCGTACCTGCGGGCTATAGGCATCGGAAGCCCACGCTCCCGCCAACCTCTGCGTGAAGCCACTAAACTTGTAGTACATGACGCCCGGAGTCCGGCTTCCACATCCGCTGCCCGTGCGACCGCCCCAGAGAAGGACCCCGCCTCCCCGGTCGCGGCCCCAAGGCTCGGCGCAAGGACCCTGCGCCAGGAGTCGGGCTGCCCGGGGCGCGCCTCACTTAAAACGAGCCCTCTTAAGCCAGATCAGGGAACCAGAAGCCGGGTTCTCAGGAGCACTAAAGGAAAAATCAACTCGAAGAGAGCAGGAAAAGCCTCTGTGGTGGGGTCTGTAGGAAATATGAAGCGCCCTCCTTCCCCATTTAGATTCGGGCAGTACCAAAGCGCCACAAGAAGTGCGCAAGCGCTCGCGGACTAAGCCCAACGGCTGAGGTACTGCCAGGGTTAGGTGGGGCGGGCTATGGGCGGGGCCTGGGCGGGGCCTTGCGTTGGAAAGGCGGAGTCTGGGGCCGGAGGGGCGGAGTCTGGGGCCGGAGGGGCGGAGTCTGGGGCCGGAGGGGCGGGGTCTGGGCGGGGCTGAGTGGAAGCCAGGACCAGGCGAAAACGCGACGGTCGGAGATATCCCGTGCTGCGGGGCCGTCACCTGACGGTTGGGTTGAAGGCTTCTCTTCCTTTACCACACTTTACTTGCTTGGCGTCTCATTTCTTTTCTCCCAACCTCCATCACCTCCTGAAACACCCTGTTCTTATTTAGCCTGTTCAGGAGTATTGGCCTGTCAATCAAGCTTACCCTGGCAACCTGGGAGTGGGAGCAAGCAGATAATTTGGAAGCTGAGGGCTATTTAGTACCAAGGGTACTAAAATAAAATAAAACAAATAAAAGTAGGCTCCTGGACTTTGTGCAGAGAAAATACACGTGCAGAGTGACCTATACTTCAGGCACCAGGATGTAAATGTTGCAGTTTCTTAGAACTGGATTTTATCCTCACCTGAGTTTTACGGGAAGGAATTGGTTTCCTGGCCTCTGCTCTTTGAGATAGATGAGGTAGGGCAGAGGTGACCAGAAACACTTGTGAAATCTGGACCTTGAGCCTGAAAGATCTGAGACTTCCTGCTTTCAGCTATGGTAGTATTCACTTCAGTTCCATTTAAAGATATCTTTTAAGCCGGGCTCGGTGGCTCAGCCTGTAATCCCAGTGCTTTGGGAGGCTGAGGTGAGTGGATTGCCTGAGCCTGCAGGTTCAAGACTCGCCTGGGCAACTTGGCGAGACCTCATCTCTACAATAAGTCAAAAATGAGCTGGGCGTGGTAGTGCACGCCTGTAATTCTAGCTACCTGGAAGGCTGAGGTAGAAGGATCACTGGAGCCCAGCAGGTTGAGGCTGCGGTGGCCAGGAGCGTGCAACTGCACTCCAGTCTAGGTGACAGAGTGAAACTCCAACTCAAAAGGAAAAAAAAAAAGTATCTTTTAAGCCTCCACTATATGCAAGGTACTATATAAAAGGAGTATACTAGTTTCCTACTCTCCAGAGATGGATCAAGGCTTTTCTTAGCTTTCTCATCTGACCATAGGTTTTCACAGGCAGTATTATAGATGCATTTCTAGTGCATTTATGAAATCATGTAGCAAATTGATGGATGATACTAACTAACCTCTATATGGCATTTTCCTAAACTCATTTAATCTTCACAGCAATCCTATGAGTGCAATTATCATCTCTATTTTACAGTACAGGAAAATGAGACTTGCTTAGGTCAGCAGTTAGTGGCAGAGCTAGTCACCTGGCTCAGGACGCTGTTCTCTTAAGCATTGTGTTACAGATAAAAATAGATGTAAATCTGTTCTGAGAAGAGGGTCAAGGCTGAGCACTCCAGACCGAGGGTGTACACCAGCATTCTGGCTTTGGAAGGCCTAAGCCCAAGAGCCCCAAGTTTTCAGCATTGCCAATACCTTGCAAAGATTTCAGCAGATTCATGTGATAAGCCAATCCAAAGTTGCTGCTTTTACAATGCCGCATGGTGATGTAATGGAAAGAATATGCCAATTGGGTTCTAGGCCCAATTCCTCCAAGACTAAGTGACTTGGGACTAGTCATTTCCATTTGGTTGCCTCTTCAGTCTCATTGTCATCGTGTCTTCCCTCACCAGGGTCCTGAGACTCAACAGTTTCGTGAATTATAAAGCTTACACTAAGTCAGATTGCTGATCTGACCTTTGGGTCATTTCCTTTTTATATGGTTTTTGTTGGTTTTTTGTTTTTGTTTTATTTAGTCGGAGTCTCACTCTGTTGACCAGGCTGGAGAGCACTGGCACACTCACAGCCACCATAGCCTCCACCCGCTGGGCTCCGGCGATCCTTCCACTTCAGCTTTCCAAGTAGCTGGAACTATAGGCACATGCTACCACGCCCAGCTAATTGTTTGAATCTACTGTAGAGACCAGGTCTTGCCAAGTTGCCCAGGCTGGTCTCAAATCCCTGGGCTCAGGCAATCCTCTCGCCTTCTCCTCCCTAAGTGCTGGGATTACAGACGTGAGCCACCGTGCCTGGCCTATGTAGTTCTTGGCTATATATAAGAATCTTGGTTACCATAAAGATTCTTGTTTATACTAATTAAAACCTGGAGTCCCTTATACCGAGAAAGGGGAATGAACTTCCTAGTAAATACCGAGTGCAGGAAAAGGCCTTTTGTAGAGTTGAGATTGAAAAGAGAAATGAAATGATTTAGGATGGCTACTCTCTCCATCCCACTGTCTTCTGGATCTATTTTGGAAGAAAAAAAGACAGGAATATTTTCCAACTTTTAACAGCACTAAGGTGTACCAGCGTCTTGAAGTATAAGGTGCCTGTCAACACTGGATATTTTCTTAAAGTTCCTGCCATCTGATTTTAGATCCTGCAAGACATAAATTAAGAATCCTGAAAATGTTACAACAGCCGGGCTGTTCAGTGGGAGATAAAATGTCAGTAGCAGAGTGTGGGTTGGAATGTCACATGGAGTGGCTGATCATGGGAAGATTTTGTTTCATTTCCCAAAAAAAATGCAGCACACTCTGACAGTACTCAGGCACCCTATTCTCATTCGTATTTGCATATCCCACCCAACATCAAAGATTTTTTTTTTTTTATCATGGTGCCTTCAGGTTGTTCCCCAGATTCTATTCTGAGATGAAGTGACCACAACTCAGAGTCCTTGCCAGTCGCCATTGAGTGAGTCGCTCTTAAGTGATGCTGGCACTTCTACACTGTGTGCTAATGGCCTCTCACAGGCTGCTCTGTGATGGGGGAATAGGTGGAAAGCCAATATACATTTTAAATTGGGTTGTGCTGAATATAGATTAGAACTGCCTTGTGAAACAGTTCTTAATTTTTTTTTAATTCCCTAATTTTTCCCAAATTCACTTTTCAAAAATGGACACTTAGTGGGTCTCGCAGAGTTAAAACATGTAAGCTCTAGGGTAGCTGAGGTCGTTGTACAGTCCTCTTTCTGAAGGATTTTGCCCATCCTAAGGTAGTTTTCCTGATGGAAAAATGGAAAATTCCATAGTGTCAGGCTACAGTGACATGTTACCTTTTTTTCTGTGACTTGTGTTGACTGTCTCTTCGGAAAAAAAGAAGGTAGAGGGAACACATTTTTCCCAACATTTAAAGCTGCTGGTGATAACCCCAAGAAAAGTGTTCCCAGTAACCCAGTAAAATATCAGAAAGCAAAATGGCGTGCTTAACTCATTTTGTGATACTCAGAATGATAAATACCGTGTAATTATTTGGTAATTTTCATGTGACAGAAATCTTAGCTGTCATCTCGTATTCTTTTTGTCAAATAAAGCCCTATCTGACATGGAAAGTCTGTCTTTAAAACTTGAAATCAAGATGAAGTTGATATAGAAAAAGCAAACCTTTGTTAAGGCACAGTGTTTTCCTAGCAAAAGAGTTGTGGGCCTGAATGTTGCATTTCTCACCCAAAGGAGGGAAATGGCAGCTGGGACTGCAGTTGCCCGGACAGCTTTATTGCGGTTCGGGATGAACATATTGACATCAGCTCCCTACTCTGACCTTCTCGTTGTTGAATGTCAATACAGCGTGTGAAACTGTCTCACTTTTGCCTGCCTGCTTTTCCTTATGTGCAAATCAAAAGCGCATCCATGGAGAATATGGATTTAACTCGATTTTGACACATCACATTTCAATTCACTGGTTAAGAAAGGCTGAGGTATGACTCATAATTTATTTTAAATCATCTTAAATACACTTAATTATGCATTTTAAAAAGTTGAGATCCAGAACAAGATTCATGCTATTTCACATGACATCATCTATAAAATTACAGTATGTACAGTGCTGTCCTCTGCATTTAATGACACGATCAGCATGGCCTTTTCCAGTTTGGGGGACAGGGATGATTTCTAAGCATTGGGGATTCTCACTCACTGCATCACATACATCTGCAGTGTTGAAATATTTCACGGGCTGGGCTCGGTGGCTCAGCCTGTAATCCCGTTCCTTTGGGAGGCTGAGGTGAGTGGATTGCCTGATCCCGCAGGTTCGAGACCTGCCGGGGCAGCAAGACCTCATCTCTACAATAAATCAAAAAATCAGCTGGGCGTGGTAGCACATGCCTGTAATTCCGGCTACTTGGAAGGCCGAGGCGGAAGGATCGCCGGAGCCCAGCAGGTCGAGGTTGCGGTGGCCGGGAGCGGCCACTGCACTCCAGTCTGGGTGACAGAGTAAGACTCCAACTCAAAAAAAAAAAAAAGAGAGAAATATTTCACGGCCGGGCTCGGTGGCTCAGCCTGTAATCCCAGCACTTGGGAGGCTGAGGCAAATGGATTGCCTGAGCCCGCAGGTTCGAGACCAGCCTGGGCAATTTGGCAAGACCTCGTCTCTACATTAAATCAAAAAAATTAGCCGGGCGTGGTAGCGCGTGCCTGTAGTTCCAACTACTTGGAAGGCTGAGGTGGAAGGATTGCCAGAGCCTAGCAAGTCGATGCTGGGGTGGCCGTGAGCGTGCCACTGCACTCCAGCTTGGGCGACAGTGAGACTCCAACTCAAAAAAAAAAAAACAAAAGAAATATTTCACAATGGGCATGCATGGCTTCTGTAAGCCCTGTGTACACACACACAAAGAACACAAATTCTCCAAGAGGCATACAAGTTAGAACTGTAAAAATGTTTCCATGTACTTATGCCTGAAGTTACCAGTTAATTTAGAATATGCTTTACTCATTCCCTGGGTAGGTGTGCGGCCCCTATTGAGTAACAGTCTCTAAGTGTTAGGCCACAGGGAGGGTGACTCAAGGACCACTCTATCCATTACGGCTAACACTACACTGGTTCTTCTTCATGAGGCTGTTGGAGAAAAGAATAAATGAATGAATAAGTGAATGAGTGAATGAACAAATATCAGTTCCACACACTGCTGTGAGGAATAAGTAACTACTCTGGGAGGTATTTACACAAGTGCCCAGACAGCAGTGGAAATAGGTGTACAAGTAGAAAAAGATTAAGAACTACACACCTGGGTCTTGAGAAGGTCAGTGGCATCGGACCATTTCTTTCGGGATAGTAGAACTTTGTGTCTGTAGAAAAATCTACCTGAATCTATTCAAAACCAAAACCTGGGGTGCTCGATTGCCGATGAAGGTCAGTATGTCCAGATTCCAATCCTGCACTAGACTTATGACCTTGGGCTAGTTCCTTGACCTATCTTGGCCACAGCATAAATATGTCAACTTAACAGGGTGATTGCAAGGATTACATAAGATGATATGCACTAAAAAAACTTAAAGAAAATATGCAAATATCTAGAAGTCAACATGGTAAATAATACTGTGTAAAAATAGCAAACCTGGATCTGTAGTTACTGGTATAAGCCAAAAATTAATTTAGCATGAATTGAAGCGTTAGAATATATATATATATATATTTGAGTCAGAGTCTCACTCTGTCACCCAGGCTTGAGTGAAGTGGCATGCTCACAGCCACCGCGGCCTTGACCTGCTGGGCTCAGGCGATCCTTTCACCTCAGCCTTCCGAGTAGCTGGAACTACAGGCACATGCCATCACGCCCAGCTAATTTTTTGATTTACTGTAGAGATAAGGTCTCACCAAGTTGCCCAGGCTGGTCTCAAACTCCTGGGCGTAGGTAATCCTCTTGCCTCCACCTCTCAAAGTGCTGGGATTATAGGCATGAGCCACCACAACCTGCCTAGAATTTTAAGTCTATTGGAGTTTATGTTTGTGTGAAGTGAGCCAATCATAACAAAAATTGTAACCTAAAAGACTTTCCAACTCCTCAGCCCCCACCTCTTTCTTCCTTTTCCTCTCCCCTCTTCTTCTCTTCCCCCAGGAGTAGTAAACATTAGTTAGGGCCATGGGACAACTCCAGACCAGTGCTGTCAGTGGATACTGGTGTGGAAACAGCCACCAAAGATAACAAGCCTTTGATAAAGCTCGAAGGCCAAAGTTGAGTGTCCCAGTAAATACACAGCCAACTTTTCAGCATTGGCATTAACATTTAAAAACCACGTCATAGCCGGGCTCGGTGGCTCAGCCTGTAATCCCAGCACTTTGGGAGGCTGAGGTGAG
>NW_007258144.1:143623-145548 GCF_000164805.1 Carlito syrichta | reverse complement strand
GCACTCCAGTCTGGGCGACAGAGTGAGACTCCAACTCAAAAAAAACAAAACAAAACAAAATAAAAACCACGTCACGAGGTGAGTGGATTGCCTGGGCCCACGAGTTCGAGACCCGCCTGGGCAACTTGGCGAGACCTCATCTCTACAATAAATCAAAAAACAATTAGCTGGGCGTGGTAGCGCACGCCTGTATTTCCAGCTACTTGGAAGGCTGAGGCGGAAGGATCGCCGGAACCCAGCAGGTCGAGACCTGCAGTGGCCAGGAGCAGCCACTGCACTCCAGCCTGGGTGACAAGGTGAGACTCCAACTCAAAAAAAAAAATTAGGTCACTTACAAATGCCAAATCCATAATTATACTTCCCTCCCCTTCCTCCTCAGATTTTTTTTTTTTTTTTTTTTTTTTTGAGTTTGGGAGGTCTCAACTCAAAAAGAGTGGCACAAACACTCTATTTTCAACACAGCCTTGACCTTCTGGGTTCAGATGATCCTCCCATCTCAGCCTCCCGAGAAGCTGAAACTACAAGTGTACATCATCACACCTGGCTAATTTTTTAATTTTTTTGTAGAGATGATGTCTCACTGGTCACCAATCAATCCCTGGGCTCTAAGCAATCTCCTGCCTCGGCCTCCCAAAGTGCTGGGATTACAACCCCACGATTCTTAAACAATGGTGATTTGGCATTTTCTTGGTTTCTTCTCCATGGAAATCCAAAGTCATGGCCCTAAGATCACCCTCTGAAGAGAGTGACAGGTACATACGCTGTCCCAGACCAACCTAAGTTGGAATCCCAGTTCTTCTTACTGACAAGCTCAGTGACCCTGGACAAATTACTTCCCTACTCTGAGTCTCAGAGGTGGAAGGAACGTTCTAAATCACAGAATTCTCCGTGTCTCACCAGGTAGCAAAGGTACTGGCAGGGTGGTCTTTTCCTAGAAATGGGAACCAGTTTATTGTTATCCTTCCTTCACTTTGGGCAGGAAAGTTTTAGGCCTTAATAGGGTCATACCATCAGGTCCTGGCGTCAGGTGTATCATGGGAACAGGAATCTCCCTTAGGGTACTTTTATGCTAATAGAATTATAATGAAGGTAAAAGTAGGTCATGATTATCTTAGGTCAACTTTGGCTATTAATGCACATGGTCCAGGGAGGTCTCTAAGCTAGTTCCTGCCTTGGTGGTAACAAGCTACCTACCGCAGGCATCCTGGATAGAGGGACTATAGTGCTGCAGGTACATCTGATAAGAGTCTAACAGGCAGCTGTGATGTTTCCTAGGGCTAGGCTGACTTGCTTGCATGCATGGTTCCGCCCCAGCTGCTGCAGACATCAGTGGGCTTGGAACCTTCCTATAACCCCAAGTTTTTCCTAGTCTACGCTGCCTGCTTTATTAGTACCAGTCTGTGTTCACTAGTGCCTGGGCGCAGACTGCCACGTGATTCCAAAACAGTTGATGTGAGGAGGAGGCCTGGGGAAGTCAACCTGGGTCTTCCTCTAAAAAACGGACAGGTCAGCCAGGCGTGGTGGCTCACACCTATAATTCCAGAACTTTGGGAGACTGAGGTGAGAGGACTGCCTGAGCCCACAGGTTTGAGACCAGCCTGGACAACTTGGCAAGACCTCATCTCTACAATAAATCAAGAAATCAGCTGGGCATGTTCCAGCTACTTGGAGGGCTGAGGCGGAAGGACAGTCTGAGCCCAGCAGGTCGAGGAGGTAGTGGCTGTGAGCATTCCACTGCACACTCTAGCCTGGGCGACATAGTGAGACAACGACTCAAAAAAAAAAGAAAAGAAAAGGACAGGTCTATAGTCTAGGAAACAGAAGTCAAGATAATAGGTCTAGGAGGCTATTAAAAGTCTGCTGAAAAGCCGGGCTCGGTGGCTCAGCCTGTAATACCGCGCCTTTGGGAGGCTGAGGTGAGTGGA
>NW_007258144.1:134722-143603 GCF_000164805.1 Carlito syrichta | reverse complement strand
CCGGAGCCCAGCAGGTCGAGGCTGCGGTGGCCGGGAGCGGCCACTGTACTCCAGCCTGGGCGACAGAGTGAGACTCCAACTCAAAAAAAAAAGTCTGCTGAAAGATTCTAATAGAAGGCACATCTCCTCCTTAAGACAGAGGAAACTGCAGACACTGTGACATTCCCCAAATCCCAACTGAGAAACCTGGGAAGCCCAAGTCAGGGGACACTGGCCCTGGGTCTTAAACCACAGCCACACACCCGCCCTCGGCACAACTGCGCCCTCCAGTGACCACCCATCAGCGCTCTGACCCAGCATGGACATTTGCCAAAGAGCTGTCCCAAGCAAACCCACGGGTTTCCAGCAAAAGACTTCTGCTGAAGCTGGGCTTTCTGGGAGAGCTGAAAGAAGACAGGATCGTTGGCTGTCACTGCAGGAGCCTCACGTCCATCCCACCCCCAAACCACAAAGCTACCCTGGTCTCTTCCCTGGCACCGCTCCTGTACCCTACCAGCCCACAGATGCTTCTGTTTTCAAGGAAGCCACGGTAAAGGTAAAAAATCCAATCAAGGTATTTGTGTTTTCTCCCCCCAGGAGAGAAGCAAGCACTCAGAACACACACAGCCTTGTTTCGGCACAGATGTCAGGAACGCCGAGCCCAGGCAGTTCTGTTCTTGAATCATTAAGAACAACCGAGTGGGCAGAACAAGAACATGAAATTGCTGTGTGCACTCATGTTTTGTTTATGGAGCAATCATTTCTAGACGTGTTTTCTTTTTTTATGGAGAATCTTTTCTATGTTTGCCTTTTTAACACCCTCCCTTCCTTCCTGTCCCCAGCTCTTCCACACCTACTAAAAAGAAACATTGAGAGCATTACAAAAATCTCTGTAAATTTAAAGAATAGGTTACATTAAGTGTGTCTCGAAACCAATTCCACTTACTCCGTCAAAATAAATGATTTAGTAATATGAATAACACAGGTAACAATGGAATCTGAACGTTGTGCATTGTTTAAAAAGCTCATAACAACTGCATCCAAATCATAAAAACCACTTTCCTTTTTCCATCATTGTACAGTGAGGACTTGTTAACCTGGTGAATTGAAAGTTCTTGTGATGCTAATTATCAGCAGTATTTAATTAGTGGTTTATGTACCTGCCATAGGATCCTTCACTTAACTTCACTGAGCCTTGGTTTTTTTCATCTATAAAATGGAAATAATATATGCTTTGTGTAGATTGAATTTATTCATGTGCGCGCCCAAGACGTAGTAAGTGCTCATGAAACTAGCGGTTACCATAGCATTTGCTAATTCTTGTAGCAACCGGGCAGACTGGATGGAGGAGGTTTTTGCCAAATTCTATCAATCCTCTTCTCCAAAACACCCAAACTTTGGCACAGCAGACACTCAACAAATGGCAGCTCTTAGACTTACGGTAGTGATGGCCACCTCAGTTTCTGCCTCAGGCTTCCAGACACCCAGCTGTCTCGTCCATCTCCTGACCTGCCTGGTTGTTCCTTCCCCCACCCCCAAGGAGTATGTGTGTGTGAAGCTCAGGTGCTGTGTTTACTATCTGGGTGGGTCTCATTTTATTGCTTTTTCTCTTGGCTCCTTGGCATTATCCTACCTGTCACACGCCCCCAGCCACGTTCTCTGTGGTGTGTCACCTCGATGTCCTGCTGTTTCTGGCATCCGGCTTGTTGCTGGAGGCAGGGCACAGTGGCATCAGGTGGCTTTAAAAGAAGGAGAGATTGCATGAAATTTTCTCCCAGGAAAATAAGCCTGGTTTTTAAAAGATGTTCCATGGAACAGCTCCAATAGCTTAGTTCCCTGATAAATTTCTCCTCTGCTCTAATTGCAAAGGATTCTTCCAGAAACCATAGAGTATTGCCGCTTTTCAGTGAGATAAAGAGATTGCCCTTCCATAGGGCTTTAATCCAGGAGAGGACTTTTCAGACTTTTCCCTCAACACAAATAGGAACCAAGGAAGCTTCCACAGCAAGGCCAGAGGTGGTTCTGGAGAAGACCCAGCAGATCTACTGGGTGCCAGAGGCCATCAGTGCATGCCCTCCCCAGGAGGGTCTTTCGTGTCTCCACGAAAAAGACTTCGCTTTTTGATCTGAAAGCCTGTCCGGTCAACATTCCATGTCTTGGACAAGGTTTTAACTCAGCATTGCAAACAGGTCACCAAGCCAACTTTCTTCAGGCTCTGGGACTGCCAGGGGCTGTCTGTCCCCAGGCAAGCACACTCCGGGAGCTGATTGTATTAGAGAACTGGGAGATGGCACAAACTCTTCCGAGAGAGCTATAATGCTGTCAGTCTCCTAGCACTTAATTTCCGGTGAGTTGTAAAAGTGCCATTTCCAGCAAGCTCCAGGGTGAGCAGCCCAGTAGGGTTCTAAGCTAAATGAGGCAACTCTTGGTGAGGGTTTTGTGCCTCAGAATTAAAAACAAAGCAAAAAAAGACCAAACCTATTTTTATATCGATTGCAAACTTTGTAAGGAAGGAATCTCTTTCTATTAAATTCTCTTGATGAGTCAGGCATGGTGGCTCACGCCTGTAATCCTAACCTTTGGGAAGCCGAGACAGGAGGATTGCTTGAGCTCAGGGGCTCAAGACCAGGCTGGGCAATATAGTGAGACCTCATCTCTACAAAAAAATCAAAAAATGAGCTGGCTGTGGTGGCACGCTTGTAGTCTGAACTACTCAGGAGGCTGAGAAGGGAGGATCACTTGAGTCTAGAAATTCAAAGCTATGGTGAGCTGTGATCTTGCCACTGAACTCTGGCTAAGTTTTTTCTTTTTTATAGAGATGGGATCTCACTGTATTGCTCAGGTTATTCTCAAATTCAAGTATGGGTGACAGAGTGAGACCCCCCAACTCCAAAAAAAAAAAATTCCCTGTCATCCCAGCCCTTTGGGAGGCCGAGGCAAGTGGATTGCCTGAATCCGCGGGTTCAAGACCGGCCCAGGCAACTTGGCGAGACCTTGTCTCTAAAATAAATCAAAAATTAGCTGGGCGTGGTAGCATGTGCCTGTAGTACTGGCTACTTGGAAGGCTGAGGCAGAAGGATCGCTGGAGCCCAGGAGGTTGAAGCTGGGGTGGCTGTGAGTGTGCCACTGCACTCCAGCTGGGTGACGGAGTGAGACTCCAGCTCAAAAAAAAAGAAAAATTCCCTTGATGAAGCCCTATGTCACCTGGGTCAACAGTCACTGTGACTTTTCAGAGCCCCCATGGGCACAAAAGGATCTTTGCTTCCATGCTTTTATGGGACTGAGCCACTGCAGGCTGGTCGGCCTGAGTTTTAGCCACTTCAACGCTGTCTTGCCATAAGGGGATGGTTCCCCCAGAGAAACTGGTTGGAGTCAGCTGAGAAGGCTCAGGGGTGGATGGAACTGGGGCAGTTAGAAAGGGGGTGGAAGCAGTGACCCTGGAAGAGTGAGGAAAAGTAGATGAGCCTCTGCTGCCAACGGACACTCACACCCTCTCCTGGGCTTGCCCACAACTGATTTAGAAAATCATAGGATTCTGGGTGTGATGCCTTGCACCTGTAATCCCAACACTTTGGGAGGCCAAGGTGGAAGGATTGTTTGAGGCCAGGAGTTTGAGAATAGCCTGGGCAATACCATGAGACCCCATCTCTATACAAAAGAAACAACTTAGCCAGGTGTGGCGGCACATGCCTATAATCCCAGCTACTCAGAAGGCTGAGGAGGAAGGATTCCTTGAACTCAAGAATTCAAGACTGCAGTGAGGTGTGATCACATCCCTACACTCCATCCTGAGCTGCAGAGAAAGAAAGAGGGGAGAGGAGAGAGGAGAGAGAGAAGGGTGGAAGGAAAAGGAAGGAGGAAGGAAGGAGGGAGAGAGGAAGGAAGGAAGGAAGGAAATCATCGGGAACTTTTCATTTCCTTGTTTTGTTTTGTTTTTTTTTGAGTTGGAGTCTCACTCTGTCGCCCAGGCTGGAGTGCCAAGTCACACTCAGGGGCACGCTAGTGTTGACCTGCTGGACTCTGACGATCCTTCAGGTTCGGCCTACCTAGTAGCTAGAACTACAGGTGCGTGCTACCACTCCTGGCTAATTTTTGATCTATTGTAGAGATGAGGTCTCACCAAGTTGCCCGGGCTGGTCTCGAACCCGTGGGCTCAGGCAATCACTCGCCTTGGCCTCCCAAAGTGCTGGAATGACAGACTGAGCCACTGAGCCCAGCAGAACTTTTCATTTCTAAGAAGGACCATGTAAGAGAGAAACAATTTCATGTAACCCTGTAGCTGGAGCACTGCTGGTCTGTTATTTAAATTCCTTATAGGTTGCAAAAATGCTTCAATAAATATTAACCAAAAATGCACAGTTAACGTCGATAGTCAAGGCGCATTCATTATCCGTGCTGTGCTGTAGCGTGCTTTGTGGTGTTGGTCATGTTCTATGTCTGTGCTGGACAATATGGCAGGCACCGTCTGCATGTGGTTATTGAGCGCTCGGGTGTGGCTAGTGCAACCAAATAACTTACTTTTAAAGTTTACTTCAATTTAATTTTAATGTAGAGAGCCATGTACAGCTAGTGTCTATATCAGATAGCACACGTTTAAAGGGATTAAAGGCATGAAGGAGAAAGCAAACTTAAGAGCAAACTCCCTGTTGGTCCAAGTCCCCAGAAGAAGGAAATTCAGCTCGTTTGCTAATGAATTCAGGCCTCAGGAGTAACATAATATTTTCCACTTGTATTGAAAAGTGCTTTAATTCCTGCCTATGTGTTGAATCATAATAGCTGCTCTTGTTCACAATTTAGTGGGAAAAATACCATTTTATGCTTCTGGAAAACAGAAGTGTCATTCTCAATATGTGTCCACCACGAACATCTCCGTCTTTAGCCACACGGGACTTTGTCTGCTTCTAGCGTCGTGTTATGACTTTTACAGGCAGAGGCATAAGCAACTTCTTCTATTGCCAATGACAGGACAGATTTCCCACCCTAACTTATTTATTTGTTTTGAGTCAGGGTCTCACTCTGTTGCCCAGGCTGTAGTGCAGTAGCAGGATCACGGCTCACTGCAGCCTCGACCTTCTGAGTAGCTGGGACTACAGGCATGTGCCACCACATCTGGCTAATTTTTTAAATTTTTTGTAGAGATGAGGTCTTACTATGTTGCCCAGGCTGTGCAGTGGCACACTCATGGCCACCACAGCCTCGACCTGCTGGGGTCAGGTGTGTGCCACCACGCCCAGCTAATTTTTGATTTATTGTAGAGGCAAGGTCTCACCAAGCTGCCCAAGCTGGTCTTCAATCCTCTTGCCTCAGCCTCCCAAAGTACTAGGATTACAGGTTTGAGCCATCATCATCTGGTCTGGAATTCTTGGGCTCAATGCTCCCGCTTTGGCCTCTCCAAGTGCTGGGGTTACAAATGTGAGCCACCGTGCCCGGCCTTCCATCCTAATTTAGACAACCATTCTATCTACTAGTTCACTGCATTTCAACAATTCTCCCTGTCAAGAGGCAACTGACTCCCCCAAGAAATGTTTCGTGTGTTGCTGCTTGTTTTAGCAACCAGTTCAGGTCAGCAGATCTGAGTACTGCCCTGGGCTTGAGTGAATCCCTGAGGATGGATTAGCCTCTGCCCACGGACAGTGGGCACCAGGGAAGAAGCAGAACCCAAACCTCTCCTGCTGTTCACCCAGGGCCAAGCCCCCAGCAGCCTCTGCAAAACAGACTCTGAAACCCTGGCCTCACCCTTTGCAAGGCACAAAAGACAAGCAGAAGGGGCACAGGTGAGGGGGGCAAAGAGGTCTCCAATAGGGACAGGCGAGCAGCTGCAGGCCAAGAGCTGGGGAGCAGGAAAGGAAGAGAAAGATGAGGCTTTTGGGATTAAAGACCAACAACTGAAAGATCCAGTATGCAGGCTGGGCGCAGTGGCCTGTGCCTGTAATCCCTGTGTTTTAGGAGGTCGAGGAAGGAGGATCACTTAAGCCCAGGAGTTAAAGACCAGTCTGCATAATGTAGCAAAACCCTGTCTTTACAAAAAAAATTTTAAATTATATATGTATGTATGTATGTATGCATGTATTTGAGTTGTAGTCTCACTCTGTTGCCCAGGCTGGAGTGCAGTGGCACAATCACGGCTCACTGCAGCCTTGACCTACTGGGCTCAGGTGATCCTTCCACCTCAGCCTCTCACGTAGCTGGAACTACAGGCATGTGCCACCATGCCCAGCTATTTTTTTTTTTTTTTGAAACGAGGTCTTGCTCTGTTGCCCAGGCTGGTCTCCAACTCCTGGGCTCAAGCAATCCTCCCGCCTTGGCCTCCCAAAGTCCTGTGACTACAGGCATGAGCCACCATACCTGGACAAAAAAAAATTTTTTTTTTAATCCAGTGAGCAGGTAACTGGAAGCCATGTGTCTGAGCCAAACAATAAGCTTTTGTAAGTCCATAAAGTACAAGCACAGCACAAAAGCACTCTCTGATGTCAGAGCCCCACCCTGGTCTTCTGTAAAGCACCAAGGACTCACCCAGCAGCAGCCACTCCCCAAGTATAGGGGGAGGGGGGAAATCTCGGGAGTGGGAGGACACCCAGAGCAGACTCATGAGACCGAGTGGTGCAGACCTGGACAGGCGGCTCAGCCAGGCCGGCTCCATTGACAGGAGAGGCCTAATGAGCAGAATAAACACCATTTGGGGCCATTTGCTGTGAAATGGACTGGGGAGTATGAGAAATCGCCCTTGTAGGGGCATAAAACACACACATCAGCAGAAAATAATGTGCTGGAAAAGTTTACATTGAAGACGTGCCGTTCCGGGTGTGCAGAGGCGTTAACGCTTATGTAATTAATCATTTCATATTTGAAGATTGGGACTTTTTTTTCCTTTTAATTAATTAGCCAGTAGGCTCGTTCTGGTACATTTTTCATGTCAAAAAGCCAGTGGGTTCTGAGAGGAGGGAGGGGCCCCAGGGAGAAGTGACAGTGTGTTACACTGAGCTGTGGAAAGTGCAGGGAACCTCTGCATCCCTGCTCAAAAGAATCCCTGCAGAGGGCAAGGGAAGCCAGAACGGGGCAAAATGCCTGGGATTTGACCATGTCCTGAGAATACAGGATTCTGTCAGTCAGTGTTCGGGTTCCTCAGAACCTGCATTTAGTCCCCGGTCAGCAGTGTTGCCTGCTCGGTCAATGTATTTGTCTTTTACTAGAAAGAGGGTGCAGCAAGAGGGCTAAAGGTTAGACTCAGAAGCCAACCACCCAGATTCCAGTCCTGACTGTGTACCTTGTCAGCTGGAGGCTTTGGGCAAGGTGCTTAATGTCTCTGTGCCTCCATTTCCTGCTCTGTACAGTGCAGATAATGACGGTATCTACCTCAAGATTGTTGAGAGAGAAAAATAAGATAATATATGTAAATTGCTTACTTAGGTGTCTGGCACATATTAAAGACTCATAAATGGTAGGTTTTATTATGAGAACAGTTGCACTTCTTTGTGGAACAGAGCACCACTCTTGACGTCCTCTTCGTAAAGTTGTGTGTGTGTGTGTGTGTGTGTATTAAAATATACACAAGAAAATTGACCATTTTAAGCATTTCTTTTTTGAGTTGGAGTCTCACTCTGTTGCCCAGACTGGAGTGCAGTGGCACGCTTCCGGCCACCGCAGCCTCGACCTGCTGGGCTCCAGGGATCCTTCCACCTCAGCCTTCCAAGGAGCCAGAACCACAGGCGTATGCTACCACGCCCAGCTAATTTTTTTGATTTATTGTAGAGACGAGGTCTTGCCAAGTTGCCCAGGTGGGTCTCGAACCCACGGGCTCCGGCAATCCACTCACCTCGGCCCCCCAAAGTGCTGGGATTACAGGCTGAGCCACCGAGCCCGGCCAACTTTTTTTTTTTTTTTTTTTTGAGTCAGGCTTCTTCTCACCGTGTCACCCAGGCTGGAGGGCAGTGGCACAGTTTCAACCTCCTGGCTTAGGCAATCCTTCCACCTCAGCCTCCTGAATAGCTGGGACTACAAGTGCATACCACCAAGCCTGGCTAATTTTTTAATGTTATTGGGTTTTTGAGCGATAAGGCCCTGCTATGTTACCTAGGTTGGTCTCAAACTCCTGGGCTCAAGTGATCCTCCCACTTCAGCCTCCCAAAGTGCTGGGATTACAGGCATGAGCCACGGTGCCCTGTGCTTACCTTTTAATTGTCTACCCCTCTGGACGGTTAGCCAGGAGAGGAGGGACGTTGTCTCTCTTGCCAGGCACAGAGCAGCAGCTCAGTAAATATTTATTGAGCAAATGGATGGACTGCTTTGACGCGTTTCCCTTTGGAAGGCTCAGGTCTTTGTCTGCATGTCTTCTCTCAGACATAGTGCCGGATTTACCTCTGACCTCTCTCTCCTCTTTATCCTGTCTGTCTCCCACACTGTTTTTTGACGGTAATGGCTCTCCTAGCCTCCTCCTTGCCAAACAGCTAGCCCTCAGCCCTTGAGCTGTCCCACCATGACTGTGGCCAAGATTTCAGTCTTTTCTGCTCCAATTTACTCCCAACTTTTTCCTCAAGTCCTTTTTCACCACAATTGACCCCATAAAGAATCTGTTCCCTCATACCTATCAAGTCTAAATCTTTCCGTCTAATTTTCTAAGTTCCCAAAAGGCTATGGGTCCATGGGATTTTTGCTGTTGTTGTTTAATGTTAATTCTAATATTCAAAATGAATTAAGACTTTGAGGAATCTCTACTTACTCAAATCGTTCTGGTTCTTCAGCCCCTCTGGAAGTTAAAGCCTTAAAGTGTATAAACCTTCAGACCCAGCAATTCTCTTTCTACTAGTCTGTGTTAAGAAATAATCAGAGCCAGGCTCGGTGGCTCAGCCTGTAATCCCACCCCTTTGGGAGGCTGAGGTGAATGGATTGCCTGAGCCCGCGGGTT
>NW_007258144.1:133512-134604 GCF_000164805.1 Carlito syrichta | reverse complement strand
TCCAACTCAAAAAAAAAAAGAAAAAGAAAAAAAAAATAATCAGACCCAGCTTGGTGGCTCAGTCTGTAATCCCAGCACTTTGGGAGGCAAAGGCAAGTGGATTGCCTGAGTCCGCGGGTTCAAGACCAGCCCGGGCAACTTGGCAAGACCTCGTCTCTAAAATAAAACAACAACAAAAAATTAGCCGGGTGTGGTAGTGCATGCCTGTAGTTCCGACTTGTCCCCTCCCCACAAGACAGCTGTGATGACAAAAGCTGGAGCAGCCATTGCAGACCACAAGGTAGATGACAGAGGGACACAGGAAATGGAACCTGGGTCCCTGACCTGTGGACTCTCCTCAGTCCCAGACTCCAGTCACCTCTATCTGGTTTAAGCCACTATTATTTTGACTTTTGTTTTAGCATCTGAAACTGTATCTTAACTAATACTCTGGCTTTAAAAAAAGATAAGATTCTGGCTGGGCGTGGTGACTCAAGTCTGTAATCTCAGCACTTTGGGAGGCGGAGGCGAGAGGATTGCCTGAGCTCAGGGGTTTGAGACCAGGCTTGGCAACTTAACAAGATCTCATCTCTACAATAAATCAAAAAATAAGCTGGGCATGGTGGTGCGTGCCTGTAGTTGCAGCTACTTAGAAGGTTGGGGCAGAAGGATCCCCTGAGCCAGGTCGAGACTGCGGTGGCCGTGAGCGTGCCACTGCACTCCAGTCTGGGCGACAGAGTGAGACTCCAACTCAAAAACAAACAAAACAAAAGTAAGATTCACTCATAAGCAGGCCCTGAACATTTATTATAAGAAAGGGATTGGCAGTAGTGGGACATAACATCGATAAGAGTACCAAACTTCATGTACCTAACTAGGAATTGTATCCCACATCTTCAAAATAAAAAAATTAAAAAGTAGCCGGGCTTGGTGGCTCAGCCTGTAATCCCAGCACTTTGGGAGACTGAGGTGAGTGGTTTGCCTGAGGCCGCGGGTTCGAGACCTGCCTGGGCAACTTGGTGAGACTTCATCTCTACAATAAATCAAAAATTACCGGGCGTGGTAGCGCGCACCTGTAGTTCCAGCTACTTGGAAGGCTGAGGCGGAAGGATC
>NW_007258144.1:132062-132611 GCF_000164805.1 Carlito syrichta | reverse complement strand
TTCCTGCCAGGCCAGCAAAGCCCTGGCTTATTTCGTCTCAGAGACTTTAATCACGCTGTCCCCAGAGTCCTGAGAGCTGCCTGACCCCCTCCCTCAGGATCCCCATTCAATTCCCCTCAGCTTTCAAGGTCAGTTCAAAGTCCATCCCCAAGTCATTCTACCAAAAAGATACCTGTACACACATGTTTGTTGCAGCTCTATTCACAATAGCAAAAACATGGAATCATCCATGCTGCCCATCAAAGCTGGACTGGATTAAAAATAGGTGGTACATATACACAATGGAATATTATGCTGCCATAAAGAAGGACAAACATATGGACTTTGCAGCAACTTAGATGGATTTGGAGTCGATCATAATCAGTGATCTATCACAGAAACAAAGAACAGAGTACTGTACTCATAAGTGGACCTTGAACAATTATCATAATACTATAAGAAAGGAATTGGTAGCTGCCGGGCTCGGTGGCTCAGCCTGTAAACCCGTGCCTTTGGGAGGCTGAGGTGAGTGGATTGCCTGAGCCCACAGGTTCGAGACCCGCCTGGGCA
>NW_007258144.1:123374-132042 GCF_000164805.1 Carlito syrichta | reverse complement strand
AGGGGCACACCTCATCCACAAGGATACCTGCATAATGAACATTTGTATACCTAACCCTGAATTGTACCCCATATCTTTAAAATTAAAAAAATTGAAAAATTTTAAAAACGTATGAAAAAAAAAGGACCCATCCACTTCCACCCCCATTCCTCCAGGGAGTTCCCCGGCCGTCTCAGGCTCTGGGCAATCTTGTCTCTTATCATGAGAGCGCCTACATCAAGTACACACACGCTGTTGCACTTCTGTTAAGCCCTCTGCAGTCCCCCCACAGTGTCTTAGGTGAGACCTGGCAAGACTGAAAGTGTCTGGAATGCAGGTGAATATCTTGCACTGCTGCGGGCTTCCCTTTAGTCCTGCCGCCCAGGAGTCCCCAACCCCTAGGCCACGGACTGGTACCGGTCTGTGGCCTATTAGGACCCGGGCCACACAGCAGGAGGTGAGTTGCAGAAGGCGAGAGAAGCTTCATCTTCATTGACAGCCACTCCATCTTTAAAATACAGCTGCTGAGGCTGAGGTGAGTGGATTGTCTGAGCCTGCAGGTTCGAGACCCGCCTGGGCAGCGAGACCTCATCTCTACAATAAATCAAAAAATCAGCCGGGCGTGGTAGCGCGCGCCTGTAATTCCGGCTACTTGGAAGGCTGAGGCGGAAGGATCGCCGGAGCCCAGCAGGTCGAGGCTGCGGTGGCCGGGAGCGGCCACTGCACTCCAGTCTGGGCGACAGTGAGACTCCAACTCGGAAAAAATAAAAATAAAAAATAAAATAAAATAAAATACAGCTGCTCCCCATTGCTTGCATGACCACCTGAGCTCCACCTCCTGCCAGAGCAGCCCTGAAAAGCCTGCTTCCTTTTGCAATATCCTATCCTTGTGAAGCAGGGCTTTCTGTGGTGACAGCAACCAAAACGAGATTACATCACAGACTGGACATAAGCACACACTTTGGGTGCCACTGTCTCCCATCACCCCCCAGATGAGACTGTCTAGTCACAGGAAAACAAGCTCAGGGCTCCCACTGATTCTACGTTATGGTAAGTTATATAATTATTTCATTATAAATTACAATGTAATCATAGAAATAAAGTACACAACAAATGTAATGAGCTTGAATCATCCCCAAATCACCCCTCACCATCAGTCCCTGAAAAAATTGTCTTCCATGAAACCAGTCCCTGGTGCCAAAAAGTTTGGGGACCACTGCTCTTGCTATAGTTATTTCTGCTTTTTCTTTGTCAGAGAGGATGCAACGAAACAGTAGAGGGTTTCAGCCCAAATATTTATGTGTTGCATCTCTTGGTGTGTGTTCCTTGAAAATTTTTTTTTTTTTTTTTTTGAGTTAGAGTCTCACTCTGTCACCCAGGCTGGAGTGCAGTGGCACGCTCTTGGCCACTGCAGTCTTGACCTGCTGGGCTCAGGTGACCCTTCCATCTCAGCCTTCCAAGTTGCTGGAAACACAAGTGTGTGCCTCCACACCTGGCTAATTTTTTTATTTACTATAGAGATGAGGTCTCACCAAGTTGCCCAGGCTGGTCTTGAACCCCTGGACTCAGGCAATCCTTTTGCCCCCATCTCCCAAAGTGCTGGAATTCCAGGCTTGAGCCACTGCACCCAGCCCCCCAGGTTGGTTGTTAAAAAATATCTTTCTTTTTACCAAAGCAACACACTTAGTTTAGAAGTACTGAAAAATACAGGAAAAAAACACAAAAATAAAAGTAAAACTTCTATAATTCCACCCCCTTATCCTCCCTTTTCATGAAGCATGTAAAGTAAAATAGGAATAGGAAAGATCCTCCCACATCTGAGCCAAACTCTGTGAGTAAATGATTTGGCACAAACGTGGCACGATTTTGGTTTCTGTAGTTATACTGAATGTAATCTCTTTCCATATTCATATTTCTAGCTATCTATCCATCACCTATATAGTATCTGTGTCTAAATATAGACATGGATAAATACTGTCCTTTCTTACCAAAATAAAATGATGTTTTACTATTCTACAACATTTTATTTTCTCAAGGATATTCGTATGTCATCAAGGATTTACTCTGTTTACACATACGTGCATACACTCTAATGTACATGGGCACACACACACACTATATATATACAATATATACAATATACACTTTATACAGTATACACAATATATATACAAATAAATTATACATAATTATATATATACAAATAAATTATATATAATATAATTTATTTCAGCCAGACCCCTATTGATGAACAATTGTTTTCACATTTTATCACTATAAAGGGAGCTATAATAAATACTTTCCAGTCGAGTGTGGTGGCTCACATCTGTTATCCCAGCACTTTGGGAAGCCAAGGTGTTAGGATCATATGAGGCTAGGAGTTTGAGACCAACCTGGGCAACATAGCAAGATCCCATTTATACAAAAAATTTAAAAAGTAGCCGGGCATGGTACATGCCTATAGTTCCAACTCCTTGGGAGGCTGAGGCAGAAAGATAGCTTGAGCCCAGGAGCTCAAGGCTGCAGTGAGCTACAATCACACCACTGCACTCCACCATGGGCAACAGAGGGAGACCCTGTCTTAGATATATATATGTTATCTTTTAAATGTTGGCTCATCTGATAGGCAGAACATTTATACTTATATATATACTGGCACATGTTGATAAAGATATGCATTTAAATGTTAGATACTGTCATGCTGTTCTCCAAAACGGCTGGGTTGATAAAGATATGCATTTAAATATTAGGTACTGTCATGCTATTCTCCAAAATGGCTGCACCATTTCCCCACCCCAGGCTGTATAGGGGCAGGGAGCAGCCCCAGGCTCTGTCCCATCCCTGTGACTATCCTGTTGGCTCAGCCTCACTAGGCCTCTCCCAAAGTGGATTACAGGCTTGAACCACTGCACCCGGCCCCCGGTCAGGAATGAGGAGGCTGGAACCTCCAGCAAAGACTACTGTGAGTAGGACATAGGAGAAAACATCTCAAAGACGTGACCGCAGTGCCCAGGATGCAGTGGACACCTCACAAAGCCAGCTGCATTTGTTATCTTTTAAATGTTGGCTCATCTGATAGGCAGAACATTTACCTTTTATTGTTGTTTTAATTTGCATTTCTTGATTCACTAAGATGATCATGGCAATGTCTGAGTGTCGCTGGCATCTCCATGACATGGTTTTTGTTTGCTTGTTTGTTTGTTTTGGGGTTTTTTGTTTTTGTTTTTGTTTGAGTTGGAGTCTCACTCTGTCGCCCAGACTGGAGTGCAGTGACCACTCCCGGCCACCGCAGCCTTGACCTGCTGGGCTCCAGCGATCCTTTCGCCCCAGCCTTCCACGTAGCTGGAACTACAGGCACGCGCTACCACGCCCGGGTAATTTTTTTATTTATTGTAGAGATGAGGTCTCGCCTGCCCAGGCGGGTCTCGAACCCGTGGGCTCAGGCAATCCACTCACCTCAGCCTCCCAAAGGTGCGGGATAACAGGCTGAGCCACCGAGCCCGGCTGTTTGTTTGTTTTTGAATTGGAGTCTCACTCTGTCACCTAGGCTGGAGTGCAGAGGCACGCTTACGGACACTGCAGCCTCGACCTGCTGGGCTCAGGCGATCCTTCTGCCTCAGCCTTCCAAGTAGCTGAAACTACAGGCTCATGCCACCACGTTCAGCTAATTTTTTGATTTTTTGTAGAGACGAGGTCTCACGAAGTTGTCCAGGTTGGTCTCAAAACCCTGGGCTCAGGCAGTCCTCTTGCCTCAGCCTCCCAAAGTGCTGGGATTACAAGCTTGAGCCAACCGCGCCCGGCCTTACAGTGTGTTATTCATTTGGCTATAATGGCACACCCATCACATCACAGTCCTCTGCAGAGCCCCCTACCACAGACCTGTACCCCAGACTAATCCAGAAAAGACCCCCACTTGCCACAGCTGTGTCTCCAGGGATCCCTGTTCACTGTTCAGAGCCTCTCCACCTTCAAGGCCACACCGTGGCTGGACTTAGAGGCCAGGGAAATTGAGGGACTCGAGAGACAGACAGACTTTGCTTTCTTTTTCTTAATTTTTTTTTTTTTTGAGTCAGTGTCTCACTCTGTTGCTCAGGCTGGAATGCAGTGACATACTCATGGCCACTGCAGCCTCCACCTACTGGGCTCAGGCGATCCTCCCGCCTCAGCCTTCCAAGTAGCTGGAACCACAGGTATGTGTCAGTGTGTTAGGGGGCTTTTAGAAAATGCTTAAAACGTAGATCACAATTAAAATGTTCCAGTTTGTTCATGCAAAACGCTGTGCTCAGTGCCTGCAGCCGAAACCACAAGCTTGTGCAATTGTTACAAAAATCCCAGCACTTTGGGAGGCCGAGGTGAGTGGATTGCCTGAGCCCATGGGTTTGAGACCCACCCGGGCAACTTGGTGAGACTCATCTATACAATAAATCAAAAATTAGCCGGGCATGGTAGTGCGTGCCTGTAGTTCCAGCTACTTGAGGCGACAGGATCGCCGGTGCCCAGCAGGTTGAGGCTGCAGTGGCCATTAGCGTACCTTTGCACTCCAGCCTGGGTGACAGTGAGACTCCAACTAAAAAAAAAAAAAAGTGCAAAACCTTACACCATGAAAAACCCCTTCCTCACAAAGTCAATGTAAAACCTATACAAGCTGAGACCCAACCGTGATCAGGGCCAAGCCTTTGTGACTAGAGTCCGCTGGGCCGAATGTTGGCATTCCAGAAATAAACACAGCTTCCTGCTTACCAGCCCCGGTGTCATGGTCTCTCTGATTTGTTTTCCTGCAACACCAGCACACCCGGCTAATTTTTTTGATTTATTGTAGAGACGAGGTCTCACCATGTTGCCCAGGCTGGTCTCGTACCCATGGACTCAGGCAATCCTCTCGTCTCTGCTTCCCAAAGTGCTGGGATTACAGACGTGAGTCACCAAGCCTGGCCAGCTTCATTTTCAAGGGACCCCTCCCTGGGTCCTGGGTGCAGACAGGGGACATCTAGGAGGTGATTATGAGTGTGGCAGTGTTCCCCACGCACACCGTGAGGCAAGGATTTGGGCGCAAGCATTTTATTTCAGAGGTAATTCCAGGAAGTTCATAGAGGGAGCAGACCGATTTACCGGTGATCTGAGGCGGACCCAAGGGGGACCCCAACATCATCTGTTCAACGTGGTTATTACTAGGGGAGATTACAATGATGTACACCTTTGACTTCATTTACTTTTGCAATATTTTAGAATTTTACAATAAAGATTTCCACTGTGTAAAAAAATATAAGCAATTGGAGGAAATATTCATGCCCGCCCCCCCAAATCTTATACTGTGGCTGGGCTCCTCCAGAATGGCCATTTTCAGCCTCCAGGGCAGCTGCCACCTTGACATTCCAAGTTTGAGGTATGTACAGGAGAAACCCTCTGGCATCTCTGATCTGGCTAACTAAAATTCTCCCTTTTCGCCACCCCTTCGTCAGAATCTTTTTTTTTTTTTTGAGTCAGAGTCTCACTCTGTCACTCAGGCTGGAGTGCAGCGGCACCTTCATGGCCACCACAGCCTCGACCTCTTGGGCTCAGGTGATCCTTCCAGCTCAGCCTTCCAAGTAGCCGGAGCCACAGGCGTGCACCACCACACCCGGCTAATCTTTTTTATCGATTGTAGAGATGAGGTCTCTCCAAGTTGCCCAGGCTGGTCTTGAATATGTGGGCTCAGGCAATTCACTCGCCTCAGCCTCCCAAAGTGCTGGGATTATAGGTGTGAGCCACTGTGCCTGGCCAGTTTATCAGAATCTTTACACAGTCATTAGCTCCTGGTCACAGTCGATCCAGGTCCCATCTCTGATCACTCACGATCGCTTCTCAAAGGCAAATAAATCTCAATCATTATAAATTCATCAAGTTCGACCGGGTGCAGTGACTCATGCCTATAATCCCAGCACTTTGAGAGGCCAAGGTGAAAGGGTTGCCTGAGCCCACAGGTTCAAGACCAGCCTGAGCAACTTGGCGAGACCTCATCTCTACAATACATCAAAAAATTATCCTGACATGGTGAGTAGCTGTAGCTCCAGCTACTTACTTGGAAGGCTAAAACAGAAGGACCGCCTGAGCCCAGCAGGTCGAAGCTGTGGTGGCCATGAGTGTGCTGCTACAATCCAGCCTGGGCAACAGGGTGAGATTCCGACTCAAAAAAATAACATAAAATAGGTCAGGTGCGGTGGCACAAGGTAATCCCAGCACTTTGGGAGGCCAAGGCAAGTGTACTGCCTGAGCCCACAGGTTTGAGACCAGCTCGGGCAACTTGGTAAGACTTCGTCACTATGATAAATAAAAAATTAGCTGTGTGTGGAAGCCTGTGCCCATGGTTCCGGCTACCTGGAAGGCTGAGGTGGAAGAATCACTGGAGCCCAGGAGGTTGAGGCTGCGGTGGCCGGGAGTGTGCCACTGCACTCCAGCCTAGACGACAGAGTAAGACTCCAACTCAAAAGAAAAAAAAAAAAACTCACGGTATCTCGGCTGGGTGCAGTGATGCATGCCTATAATCTATAATCCCAACACTTCTGGAGGCCAAGGCAGGAGGATCCCTTGAGGCCAGAGGAGTTCAAGACCATCTGGGAAACATAGTAAGACCCTGTTTGTGTAAAAAATAATAAAAGAAACAATTATTTTTAAAAATTAAGGAAGGCTGGGCACAGTGGCTCACACCTGTAATCCCAGCACTTTGGGAGGCCAAGGCATGGTGGCGCATGCCTGTAATTCCAGCTGCTTGGAAGGCAGAGGCAGGATCACCTGAGCCCAGTGGGTTGAGGCTGCAGTGGCCATGGGCGTGCCACAGAACTCCAGAACGAGTGACAGTGTAAGAATTCAACTTAAAAAAATAAAAATTAAATTAAATTAAAAACTAGGCAGGATGCAGTGGCTCATGCCTGTAATCCCAGCACTTTGGGAGGCAGAGGCAAGAGGATTGTCTGAGCCTAGCAGGTCAAGGGTTCGGTAGCGTGAACGTGCCACTGCACTCCAGCTTGGGCAAGAAAGTAAAGACTAAAAAACATAATTAAATAAAAATACATAAATTTATTAAAAATTTGAATAAATGAATGGAAATATTAAAAAGTAGCCAGGCATGGTGGTGTGTGCCTATAGTTCCAACTACCTGGAATGTTGAGGTGGAAGGATCGCCTGAGCCCAGCAGGTCGAGGCTGCGGTGGCCCTGAGCGTGCCACTGCACTCCAGTCTGGGAGACAGAATGAGACTGATGAAAACAAAAGAAAAGACATACATGGTATCTCATTCCATCTAAAACCTTCAGGAACACACATGCACTCCAGAACACTCTGCTAGCCAGTCACGCACAGTGGAAAATAATAGTTGCATTTTTGTTTACTTTGGCAAATCTAAATTTGAAACTAGAGTCTCATTGCCAGGCCTGCCTCACAGATACTGCGCCCTGCCACACATACGTCCCCAGTAAGGTGCAGGCCAGCCCACCCAAGCGGGCCAGCACTCAGGCCTGGGGTCCCCTGCCCGCTGCTCCCTGACTACCTACCATTCTGCCCTGCAAGTGCACAATCTGTCTTGCAACAGCAATTGGCATTTTGTTCTCAGGGATGAGCACCAAGTGCAAAACATTAACCCACCGGAAATTAAGCATCGCCACCTCAGTGAACTCATCCAACGAGCTGCCTCTTTATCTTAGCTGTGCTTGTGAGAGGCAATCGCACCCCACAGCCTGGTCTCTGGGGAAAGGAGTAGGAGGGGGAGCGGGATGGGCATTCAGGAGCGGGATGGGCATCCGGTAGGACCCTGTGGGCAGACTCTGGCTGCAAGACGATCGTGTCCTTAGCGGCAAAGGAGTCGTTGGCTCTTCCTCCACGTTTATTTCCACGAAGGATTCCGATCCCTCCCTCCCGCCCTTCCCACATCCACACTCTCCGATCACTCTGAGATCGGCAGGAGACCACTCTGCTCTGACAACTTTCTCTGCCACTGACATTATCTCCTAATTATCTTCTCAGCGGTGACGGCCTGGTAGCAGTCCTCAACTTGTGCAAAATGATGATAATACTGATCGGACTGGGAGGAAAGGAAATTCTGCAGTTCTCTGAGCTACTTGAGGCTGTTACCGTTTTCCCACAGGGCCCAGATAATATCCACAACCATCAGAAGGGAAAAAACACAAACATTACTTTAAATGACCATTACTCAGAAAACAATAATACATTTTTTTCAGTTGGACGAATATGTTTATGTAAGAGGGTAACGCTTGTCCTCAGCAGAGTTTCCAAGAACTGGAGCCATTAAGTAAATGGCCTGAAACAGAACCCAGAGATGGCAGATTTGTGTTTGTTCCATGACTTATACCCTGGGTGGTGGGATACACTGCAGTCTTTTTTTTTTTTTTTTTTTTTAAATGATTTTTCGGCCAGGCTCGGTGGCTCAGCCTGTAATCCCAGCACTTTGGGAGGCAGAAGTGAGTGGATTGCCTGAGCCCGCAGGTTCGAGACCCGCCCGGGCAACTTGGCGAGACCTTGTCTCTACAATAAATCAAAAACTAGCCAGGCATGGTAGTGCACACCTGTAGTTCTGGCTACTTGGGAGGCTGAGGCGGAAGGATCACCGGAGCCCAGCAGGTCGAGGCTGCGGTGGCTGGGAGTGTGCCACTGCACTCCAGTCTGGGTGACAGAGTGAAACTCCCACTCAAAAAAAAAAA